>NC_079165.1:87039468-87139468 GCF_947568905.1 Ostrea edulis | reverse complement strand
TCAGTTTCCTAGAATCAAGTCAGGTTGACTAACAAAGATGCCATATATGGGTATCGCCTCTAAACGTATTAGGAATCGGGCTCAGCGTCGGAGAACGAAAGCCTTGTCGGAGTTTGTCGAAGATGCCCGATCGTGGGGCGTCTCCAGATTAGGTGATGCTGAACTTGTTGATTGGTTTAGCGTTGCCTAGTAATACAAAATGGCGGCCCGCTGATGATCAAAACTTTTGAAATTTTTGCACAAAGTGTTATTTATACTGTGATTGTTTTTAATTTCTTTGAATGGTATGTATATTAACATAAAGATTATGGGTGTTCTTAAATGTTTCAGAGTCTTGTTTCCATACAGAATTAGAAGATAAAGATTTACGTGAATGAATTCGATCGATTACTTTATATGACTAAAAATGGTAAGAACGTTTTGAGCGTTCTTGAAATCACATGGATTGTAAATATCAGTTGATTTTGACGAACACCTGGAGGTTTCCGAGGTATAGTACAATATGTTGACATTTATTAAATGTCAGAAAAAAATACAAAATGCGTTTTGCCTTAATTTACATGTAATGTTATGAATTCCATTACATATATTGAAGGATTTGTGAGAAAGATATATAGAAAGTGCAAATTATTGTTTAATCATAATTTATATCCTATGAATAGCATTATGTGTTAGCATTGTAGTATATTGATAGGTGTGTGTATATATATAATATATAGTTACAAATACATATATTTAAATTATGTGTGTATGGATCAAGACAAAATTGGACTGCAAATTTAGAGCGTTCACAAAATAAAAGAATTGTATAACAAATTCCCAGAGTAACCATCCGTTTGTGGTAAACAGGGAATTCATTAACACGAGAATTTTATCGATAAAAATAGACACGTATTTGTGGCTGATGTTGAACTCAGAAGCCAGACGATATACTATTGGTCTGGAAATGTTTGAGTGGCGATTTGTACGCACCTCCTTCATCTAGCAAGATGGTTGTCGTGTCTAATTGCCGTTTCTATCATCTATATTTTTTTTCATTTTTAAAAACAAATCGAGACTGAGTCATGCTGAAAGCATCACTACACTGCGTCAGACATGACCATGGAAACTCTAGTGAAAATCGGCTGATTTTGTGTATCTTTGTAACAGGAACTGGATCTAATTCATTTATCTTTTTACACACAAAAGCAAAGTAATATCCAAAAGAAAAAAAAACCCATAGATGTAAGTACGCTTGATAATTCGTAGAGCATATCTGTACTATGTGCAACCTATAACCTTCTTTGTCCACAAGTCGGAGGTCAAGCCAGTGTTGTACGCTGATTAGATGTCGATACCGGTCTCCCATGTCAGATAGCAAATCTAACACATGCGCAGATATCAGATGTATTGATGAATACATGTGTTTAAAACAAAACAAATAAATACAGCATTACGTTTCACCTTCCGTCCCAGCATGCAATGTATCACATCAAGCGGCGCTAACCCAGAAACAGACGGAATGTGACGTAACATGCATGATCTCGTCTGCTACGTCTGGAATGTCGACGATTATATTTGATTCATCACTTGAGACCGATGCAAACAGATTTCCGGTTTATTCATGTTGATAATGCCTTTATGATCATTGTATTTGGTTTAGCTATATTAACTGCAGAGGAAGTTAAAATTTAGAATGGGAGTGAAATGGAAATATCTGATAAAGTAAGACGTCCTCGGATTTGTGTGTGTGTGGTTTTTTAGCATTCATTTCATCCAATCTAATTAAAATCAGATCTTTTCTCACCACTCCGAAACTCTACGCTGGAAAAAGGCATAGAGTATCGGAGCATCTATTTTAATCTGACTGCTTTTGTCTATCGTTATTATCACCTGCGATAACGTCATATTGTCGATGTTCATAATTAATTAAATTGTATGAATCATGCATAAAACTTCATTTTGGTCGACTTCAGGAAATAATATCTGCATAAACAAGGTTTGGGACAGCTTTTTTTTATATATACAAATTTTCTGTATTACTGCTGACTACTGAATTAATAGTGTGATGAACGAGTCAATCTATCCTCCACATTATCTCTGTTAACTCGCATTTCTCACGTGTAAATATATATTGATATATAGTTGTATTTAGTATATTGCATAGGTACCACATGTACCATTTTGTGATTTGGGCGAAATAATTTGAATTGAATTAGTCACATTAAGCTTTAATGAGGTTTGAATTCCTCTATCATCGCAGAAAAGTGTCGGTATTACAAAGGCAGAAAATTCCCAACATCGTCAGATCTGAAAGGTTTCATTTGTATTTAACACTAATTGATATACAGTTATGCATATTTAATTTATCAGAAGGAACTAAATATTTATGATCGATCTTCTTTGAATAGATAAGACAACATCACACACACACAGAGAGAGAGAGAGAGAGGTGGGTTGTAGGAATCATAACAATGTTAGCGAAGCAGTTTCCGGACAGATTCAGAGAAATGGCATCTGATTTCTTGCTTGGTTTACACAGTACACACAAAAATACAAAAATAGGATTGGGATTTATCCCTAGGTTTCTGTTCTGAGACATTTCGTCGCTATGTAGTTCTTTTAATACATCACACACACATGAATTTTATAAAAGTCATATTTATATGATACACTTTTATCACAGGACGAAATATTATGTAAAGGTTTGTTCATGTGGGTAATTAGCACTGTCTGCAAATTAACATGGAACATAAACTACAAAGGTAGCAAGAGTAACAGTGGATGCAAACACGCCGTGTATTCTATGGATAGAAGTAGAGTCGAGACTCCCCCTGCCTTATTTAACTTTTTTTCCGATATTGATTAAGATAGGTGTCAATCGATCAAGGAATCTATACAGTACACGTGCGCGCGTGAAATTTAAATCGGTTATACTTGTGATGTTGCCGTCATATTTGACTGTATGTAAATAAAAAAAAACCCAACAACTATAATATTTAAACAATAAAATGATTTCTTTGTTGTTTCCTAGAGCGATGAAGGTAGCAAGCATTGCAGGGGGCGGGGGGATCACAACCCGTGTTAGCAGGTTATATGCCTTTTTTCTGCATTGATTGCTACATGAACCTTCGACACCCTATAAAACACAAAGAAAGACATGTATATTCTTATGTACAGCATATTTAAAAATACTAAAACGATAAAAGTTCTAGAATATCCCCTGGACCCATTCATTATTTTAAACAGAACAGACAATGCACCCTTTGACGAAGCTCCATATTTGGTAGTGATTACGCGGACAGATGCATGGTACTCAAATCCGGATCGAACTATAGTTTGCTACAATTTAAACATGCATTCATCGTTGCAGATGAAAGCAATATCAATTTCAAAACAAATGTTAGAGCTGGAAAAGATTCAGTGAAGGTAAATATTTTTTTTTTAAAAAGAATAAAATGCTTAAATTCTTCGTTATTTAGATATCCAGTGGTAACGGAACATGTGTAGCTAGCATTGCAGAAAGAATTCGTAAGCTGCGTAATTTTTTTCTCTCCAATGATTGCTACCTTCATCCTCCCATAAAACAACAAAGACATTTTGATGTTTATATTTACATTTTTAGGTATTTAAAAATAAACATCAACTAAAATTAAGTTAAGTACTAAAATATCATATAGTTGACCCATTCCTTACTTTAAACGGAACAGCCAATATCTAATGCACCTTTGACCTTGACGATGCTCCATATTTGGTAATGAACCGGATCGAACCAGTTTGCAACAACCATGGATTAAAGCAATGCCAATTTCAAAGGACATATAAGAGAAACGATTCAGTTAATGTAAATATAAGACAGCAACACGCACGCAAGTGTAACCGTTGTACTTGTGTAACTAGCAAACAAGCCACAAGTTACCATATAACCTACCCTATACCATATGTAGTCTTGCTGCATGTCAAGATGTATTAAGTATTCTGTTGGCCTGGGGTCATCCCAAACACTAATTCATAATTGTTGAAAAATATTTAAACAATTAAGGCCCTGATCCTTAAACCCCATGTATCCCTGCTGCATATATCAAGATGCACTATGTAAGTATTCTTAAGGGCAAGTGTCCCGGGATCATAAAATGGTTGAGATTCCAATCCTTAAAGCAAATATATCCTTGTTGCACATGATACAATGCACTTGGCTCCAGGGTTGTTGTTTGTTTTTGTGTTTTTTTTGTGGTCGTTTTTCCACCCCATTTGCCCCTTAAAGTGAAAAAGAAAATTCCGAACACCAATCATCTCCCAAAAATGATTTGGCTACTGCATAAAATGTAAGAGGAGTTCTGGGAATAAGATTTTCTATAGAAAAACGTCGTTTTTCAACCCCCTAACCCCCACCCCCCGTGAAAATGAAAATGTATTGCATATCTACAGGACACCACCAATCACGTTCGAATTCCAAACGATGATTTGAGTACTGCGTTGTTTTCCATCCATATATTCCGAAACTTTATATTGCACATCTACAATTGAATCCACCAATCATCTTACAAAAGAAAATTTGGCTACTGCATCACTGAATGTACTAGTTCTCGAAACCAAATTTGATTGTTTGTTTTTTGTTGTTGGATTTTTAAAGCATCGGGGTTTTTTTTAACCCTCATTTTGTCCTCAAAGTAAACTGGAAAATTCCGAAACCTGATTGTACATCTACAGGACATCATCTATCGTATTCCAAAAGATTGGTTGGTATCTGCGGAGTTTGAGCAAGGAGTATGAGTAACACAGACGGACGAACAAGGGTAATAACAATATGCCCGAACTTCCTTTAGAAAGTGCGGGTATAAAAATTTAGTATATTTATTCTTAAACTTTTGCACACCTAGGCACTTGAATCAAAACTAATAAACTATTTAATACACTGATGTTATGATAATAGAGAGCTCCCCATTACTCTCTGTGCGGGTTATTATTATGTGAATGGTTTATCAAGGAAATAGTATAACCCTAACCCTGACAATGTTTTCGCATAGTGATTAATTATATGCAAAGGGCCACAACTCGCATACACAAACTGCGATAACGTACAGCATTTTACACAATGGCAGTTGTATATGAAAGGGTTGGTTGGTTGTATATTGTTTAACGTCCCTCTCGAAAATCTTTCACTCAATTGGAGCTGTGATTTTGTCATCAAAACTTTAATTCAATGAAAATTGCCCCATATTATATTTCTGTAAAAACACCAGTATCTATAATGATTTCAAACACTTTAAATTACTCTCAAAACAGGCACATGAATATGTGATTTTGGTGATTAGATAAAACAATAATTCTTCCTTGTATATTTCTTTACACTAAAGGTGAATATCTAACGTAGTTTTACGGAATATTGGAGTAATTTCCGCGTTCTAACTACTTCCGCCCTATTTTAACCATCTTCGCCTATTCTATCTATTTTCGCCAATAGCAATATATTAAAGGTCATTGCAGTATGTAGTGAATTTTTTATGTTTCTAAAAATCCTTTAAAACCTGCGTCGGTTGTAATCAAAATGAACTACACCCACTGTAATTAACAATAACTTCTTATCAACTGTAACTTACATTCATTGTAATCAACAGCTACCTATACATAAATTGTAATCAACACAAACTGATATCCATTACATAATCAACAAGTGATTTACATCGATTGTAATCAACAGTAACCTATAGGAACTGTAGTCAACAGTAACAAACATCGATGGTAATCAACAGCAACCTATAGGAACTGTAGTCAACATTAACTTTCATCGATTGTAATCAATAGTATCCTATATGAACTGTGGTCAACAGTAACATATATCATTTGTAATCAACAATGACTTATATTCATTGCAATCCACTGTAAGCTAATTTTAAAATCGTTATCAACATTGACTTATACAGTAACTTATACCAATTGTAATCAACAGTAACTTCGACTCGATCAACAGCAACCCACATTAATTGTAATTAATAGTTACCTGCATCAAATGAAATCAACAGCAACACACATTGATTGAAATCAACAGCGATCAAAATGAGTTGTTCAACAATAATTCATTGTAATGAACAGTAATTTACATCAATTGTAATTAACAATTTAACCTTAAAATACGATGTATTTCAAATGTAACCAATAGTAACCTATATGAACTGTAGTCAACAATAGCATACATGTACACCGATTGTAACCAATATATAGTAACCTATATGAACTGTAGTCAACAGTAACATACATAGATTGTAACCAATAGTAACCTATATGAACTGTAGTCAACAGTAACATACATCGATTGTAACCAATAGTAACCTATATGAATTGTAGTTAACATAACCAGACATCGATTGTAACCAATAATGGAAAACGCAAATTATCATATCTAGTGATCAGTCATCCAAAAAATTACTTTGTTGAACTCAATGCACAAGTACTGTGAAGTTGAAATAAAAAATATGCTGGAGTTCCTCATTGACAATAACTTCGTGGTCTTTGGTGATCAGGTGTTCCAACAGTTTGTTGGAATTCCCATGGACACAAGTTGTGCCCCTTTGTTAGCTGACCTGTTTTTATATTCCTATGAAGCAGAATTTATTTTAAAACTTCTACGTGAGAAGAAAAGATATCTTGATGTGGCCTTCAATTCGATATTTAGATATATCGTCTTCCACCTCTGCTTCGTACTTTGATATTTTATTGAAAGTAGATACTAACGGCAAACGAACAACTCAACTTTATGAGAAACGGGATGATTTCAGCTTCTCCATCTTCACTTTACCATATCTATGTAGCAATATTCCATTATCATCTGCATATGGTGTTTATATCTCTCAACTGATTCGATACGCAAGAGCTTGTTCTGCGTATGGTACGTTTTTATACCGGGGCAGGCTACTGACAAACATGGAGTCTCAACAGTCTCGTTTAAAGTCAATATTTCGCAAATCCTATGATCGTTATAACGATCTGGTTTGATAATACAACCTATCATTTGGTCAAATGCTGTCTGATGTGTTTCATACCGATTGTTAAACCGTTCTTGGCACACTGATTTTGACCACGGATAACTTCGTTTACCTGATTAAGATATAAGCCTCACGGTGAGTGTGACCGCTCGACAGGGGATGCTTACTCCTCCTAGATACCTGATTCCACTTCTGGTGTGTACAGAGGTCCGTGTTTGCCCAAATTTCTATTTTATATTGCTTATAGGAGTTATGAGATTTATCACTGTTCGTTATCTTCACCTTTCATAGTAACCTATATGAACTGTAGTTAATATAACCAGACATCGATTGTAACCAATGGTAACTTACATGAACTGTAGTCAACAGTAACATACATCGATTGTAACCAATAGTAACCTATATGAACAGTAGTTAATATAACCAGACATTGATTGTAACCAATGGTAACTTACATGAACTGTAGTCAACAGTAACATACATCGATTGTAACCAATAGTAACTTATATGAACTGTAGTCAACAGTTACTAACATACATCGATTGTAACCAATAGTAACATATGAACTGTAGTCAACAGTAACATACATCGATTGTAACCAATAGTAACCTATATGAACAGTAGTTAATATAACCAGACATTGATTGTAACCAATGGTAACTTACATGAACTGTAGTCAACAGTAACATACATCGATTGTAACCAATAGTAACTTATATGAACTGTAGTCAACAGTTACTAACATACATCGATTGTAACCAATAGTAACATATGAACTGTAGTCAACAGTAAAATACATCGATTGTAACCAATAGTAACCTATATGAACAGTAGTTAATATAACCAGACATCGATTGTAACCAATAGTAACTTACATGAACTGTAGTCAACAGTAACATACATTGATTTTAACCAATAGTAGCCTATATGAACTGTAGTCGACAGTAACATACATCGATTGTAACCAATAGTAACCTATATGAACAGTAGTTAATATAACCAGACATCGATTGTAACCAATAGTAACTTACATGAACTGTAGTTAACAGTAACATACATTGATTTTAACCAATAGTAGCCTATATGAACTGTAGTCAACAGTAACATACATTGATTGTAATCAACAGAGAATCTAGTGTCTATAAAGCTTTATACAAACATTTTTCATGATGACAGGTTTTTGTTTGATTTGATATATTTTACATATATAACGACTCTTGCTGCCGTTTGTTGATGTATCAGACATATTATATATTGCATTAGGTATAACACACATGTATCAACTGGATACTAATGCTTACATATGAAACTTGAAATACCACCAATGAGTGTATTACTCCAAGAATTACCCCTCCCGGTGTCTTGCCCAATTATATATGTGACATGTTTATGTCCATTTGGGTGCTGATATGGTAATAAATACTATTCTATATTATCTAACTCCTAACAATTAGATGAGTAAGCTTATTGCACGTCAATGCATTCCAGTCATCTTTAAAGAAATGACATTTAATTATAGATGCACGGTACCTTGAAATATGGAAGAAGAAAGAATTGTATGAATATCTCGTATCAATTGAAAATAAGCATAGCCTATATATCTATAACAAAATTAATCATTAAAGTAATTCCACCCACCTGTGATGTCATCAGATTTTGCAAAATCAATTATTTATTTAGATTTATGCATGATAGGAACATAAATTTTGTTGTTGTATTTTCCGATACTTATTGTAAAAAATCTTGTTAGAAATAAACTATTTCAAAAGTCTAAGTTATAGAGGAATAATCAATGATACATGTCAAAATATTGAATCCAAGGGCAATAACTCTGTTTCTATTGATTTCTTTATCAAGTTTATTATGTGATAGATTTCCTTTATGTTTTACAGACATTTTGTACATTTTTGTGAAGATATAGTTTCATGAAATTGTTATGAATGTTACTATATTGTCATAACCAGTTTTTATGAAAATTTGATAACGTTGTTTAAGGAAAACAGCAATTTTCTGACAGTGATATATGATTCTGTTTATGTACGTCTCTCATCTTAAAAAGTGTGATGACCTATGTATTTTATTCGATAATTTGTTAGTTTTAACTCTAATGAATGGAAATAAATACACTTTTCAAACTTGTACCAGATAAAACTGCAAGTATGGAGTCACCTTAAAAGTGACATTAAGTTTAAAATCACGTCCCTGGATTTTGTTTCAAACCTTTAGTGTTTTTCAGAGTGTTTCTTATCTGTTTGGAGCACTATAACAAAATACCATACTTAGTATCTAGCCGACCAAACAAGTTACTCTAATTCAAATAGCCTACAGTATGTCTTACCATTTTAGAATCGGTCACATCCCTGTCTCCATACAAAACTAAGACACTCGAGAGATACAAACTACACGGAAAATGAATTTCATGTCATAGATAATCATCTCCATCAGAGAAGATCGTTCTGTTCTGTTTCTTATGTATATACATGTGACCGCCACGAGTAACTCTGAATTTAAACAAAAAGTCGCGCATGGCATCGTTTTTCGGGGATGGGGAGTGGGACACCGGAGAGAAGGAAAGTTGATTTCACCGTTATACAAAATCAACAAGATTACATAGGTATAGACTTAAGATTTTAAAACAATGATGGTCATAATGAGTTCTTAGCAATATTTTATATCCTGTTTGTAATACGTACTGTCTCCGGGTCGTTTTCTACTAGCTATTTGACCTATATCTGGATCCGCGCCGCTGTTTATTCGCCGTAAAACGAAACTAGACCGCAATCACTATCAGTTTGTCAGGGAAGTTGAAATGGTGCGGAATGGTGTCGTTTGTGTGGTGCTACTGTTTGTCAATGTTTGTTGGGGTTTGAAGTGCAAGTCCCACACGAAGGAACCGGTCGACTGGTAAGATGTCAAATGTTTATAGGCCGAGCTGTAACCTGAATAGAAATCTTATTATGATATTTTTTTACCATATTTTATATGCTTCATTTTGTACATGTATGGATTTGTCAGCTGTTTGTCTCAGATTCCTGATTTAGTCTGTATTATTAATATTCAGACTTAGAATTTACACAGTTAGCATAAGCAAAAGAGAATATAGACGTTGGTATATATAACCGAGAGAGTGTTAATGTTTGTCACGAGTACTGTTTAATTGTGCCCAAGAGTACTTTGTACTTCATTGAGTGGATAGTACTGTTTAGTTGTACTTGACTCTGACAGTATATATTACACATGACAAGTACAGGGGATCTGCACTGATGTTACTGTTTATTATGTCCCTAGCTGATACCAGGGACGGATTCAGGAATTGCTGTTAGGGGTGCAACTTTATGAGGCAGGGGAGTCTGGGGCCGCCTTGAGGCCCCCAGTGGGTCCAGGGCAAAGCCCTAGTAGGGGCCCTGGGGGCAGACAGAAGCTCCTGGATTTTTCAGATTTTTAGGGCTTGAAATATGTCTCCTATGTAGTAATTTTTACTACTTTAAATGCCATTTTTAATAAGGTGAAATTAATAAAATGATGCAAATTTTAAGGGTTTTGGAGAAAAATGTAAGTTCTCCCAATAAAAGTAATTCAATAAATCAAATATTTTGTCATTTATTTCTCTGAAAGTGGAAGAAATTATTGCTTCTTTTATCATTTACATTTTTTTTAAACAAAAGACCACATTTGAAATTTAAGGGGGGGGGGGCCACTGGATACAATGTTTAGTAGCACTATCTGATCTCTGCAATCTGATTGTTTAGCAATTTATACATATGCTGTATGAGTTTGATATTGGAGTGACATGCACAATATGAAATCCTCATGTCACATGCATTCATACACATACTATATATAGAATTAATCATTATTGCAGTGACACACACATGCTATAGAATTAATCATTGTTGTATTGACACACACATGATGATACAGAATTAATCATTATTGAAGTGGCTTGCATATGGTTATATAGAATTTGAAATTGTTAAAGTAACATGCTTGTTGATAAAGGCTAGCCGTGTTACTAGACTATTAGTACAGGCACCTCTGACTGTTGCTTAGCATAAAGATAAGACATATATGTATATATATATATATATTTACCTGCTGACAAGAATCCCACACTATGTAATAATTCATCTGTTGGTAAATATGGCACTCAGATTTACGTGAATTCATAGATAACAGAAAAAAAAAATTTGGATGATTTTGCTAATTCACACAATCTATAAACCAAGTTCAACAGGGAGAGGCACATGCATTTGTTTCTTAGCTTTCATTGTGAGGAAATAAAGATTTTGAAATTAGAATTAAGTTTATTATGCTGATATAATTAAGCACTAATGTTGAAAAGATGAGGTAAATTCACTAAATTGCAGCATGATCACTGGTAGTAATTTATTCAACAAATAATCACTTCACAATTTCACAAAGGAGCTAGCAGTCAAGATGATATGTTTGTACATACAGGTGACTCTCGATGGCTTGAACTTCGATCTCTGGAAGTTCCTGGTCTCTCGAAGTGAAATCATGGTCCCAATTTTACTCTGTATATAACAAAGCAAATTTACTATCGATCTCTCGAACGTTCGATCTCTCAAAGTTCTCAATCTCTCGAAGTGAAGTTGGGTCCCGTAAAATACATTTCTTTGTTTTTCACTCTCAATCTCTCGAAGTGGTGGTAGCATATACCCACCGTTACCCAAGCATGTAATAATTTCCGCTTGGACCTTAGTTGGATTTTGTTGAATGCCTGAGGAGTAATTAGGTGTTTACATAGTTGACACATCACCAGTGCTTCTTTTTTGTCACACACTTGAGTACATAATTGGCTAATTGGTCAGTTTACACCTTGCACTGGGGTTTTGTGTTGTGATGATTAAAATAATATATCTATGAATAAAATAAAATTTTGCTTTGAGGTGCCAACATTCATTCATTCATTGATTCTTTATTTCCTCATTACGTGATTCATTTCATTCTTTCTTTATTTCCTCCCATGGGAGATTGTATGAACAATACAGAAATTACATCATTAGAGTATTGCACATATTCATATATACAAAGGAAAAGGATATGAGATTTGTACATAAAGAGAAAGTTGAGCACAAAATAAGTACAGGCGATACATAGCTAATTAGAATTGAACACCGGATATGGTGAAAAACCTGCAGTTACATGTGTATGTAAGACGTAACTGTCTGTTGTAACATGCTGCTGCATCCCTCAGGAAGCAGAAGTTCAGAAGATGCAGGTCGGGTTCGTCATAATGGGAAAGATTAACTGTGAACATTCTAGCACCTAATAGAAAAAGATATAGATCTTGATGACAGAGACCGCAAAATTCAGCACTGAGCACAATATCAAAGTCAATTACTGTATTCCACCAAGCATCTTGGATAGCGACTGTTCCTACGCAAGTGGTCGAAACGTGTTCAAAAACGTTTGTGAAATATTTGCCACAGATGAGACAAGATGTTGGAGGAGAGTGTGGAAAGGACCATAGCTTAGTGATAAATTTGCAAGTAGAGCGTCCATATGAATATGAAGGAAAACATGTAAAAACTATTATCATATGATCTTGTTGGTAAACATTTCCGGTTACTGTAAAATCTTAACCATACCAGTGGACCTTCAATTTCCGAATTTCGAACTCTCAATTTCTTGAAGTTTTATTAAGGTCCTTTGAACTTCGAGTTATCGAGAGTCACCTGTATTTCACTCTTGTATGGACTCGCATATTTCATTAGACTTAAGCTTTCTCTATTGTATTTTTTAAAAAGGTCTGCTGTCGACTGCTCACAGTGAAGAGTGTTGCTAAAACATAGAACAGAAATCGGAACAAAAATTTATGAATTAGAATGATTAATGTAGCCTAGATAGCACCAAATATTGGGCAAATATGCTTTATTTTGATTAAAATGGAATTTTTAGGAATTAGTGTACAAATGGTTAAAAACTGTCTTTCAGTTTTATATCAAAATGCTGCACCATAAATTGATTAAATTCAGCTAAGTTGAACGTATGTATGAAAGTTTTTAAGGTGTTTTACAAGAATCTAATGTAATTTTGGCATTGAGAGGGGTGCTAGCAAGCAGAAGGTAGATAAGAGGGGTACTAGCGATCAGAGGGAGAGAAAGAGGGGTACTAGTGAGCAGAGGGTAGAAAAAGAGGGGGGTGCTAGTGAACAGAGGGTAGAGAAAGAGAGGGGTGAGCAGAGGTTAGAAAGAGAGGGGGGTACTAGCAAGTAGAGGGTAGAAAAAGAGGGGGGTGCTAGTGAGCAGAGGGTAGAGAAAGAGAGGGGTGCTAGCAAGCAGAGGGTAGAGAAAGAGGGGGGTGCTAGTGAGCAGAGGGTAGAGAAAAAGGGGGTACTAGTGAGCAGAGGGTAGAGAAAGAGGGGTACTAGCGAGCAGAGGGTAGAGAAAGAGAGGGGGTGCTAGTGAGCAGAAGATAGAGAAAGAGGGGGTGCTAGTGAGCAGAGGGTAGAGAAAGAGGGGTACTAGCGAGCAGAGGGTAGAGAAGAAGGAAGGGTGCTAGTGAGTAGAGGGTAGAGAGAGAGGGGGTGCTAGTAAGCAGAGGGTAGAGAAAGAGGGGTACTAGTGAGCAGAGAGTAGATAAGAGGGGTACTAGCGAGCAGAGGGTAGAGAGAGAGGGGGGTACTAGTGAGCAGAGGTTATAGATAGAGAGGGGGGTGCTAGTGAGTGGATGGTAGAGAAAGAGGGGTACTAGCGAGCAGAGGGAGAGAAAGAGGGGTACTAGTGAGCAGAGGTTAGAGATTGAGGGGGGTGCTATAGAGGGTAGAGAGAATGGAAAGAACATGGGATTTATAGCCCCCCACCCCCTCGTAGAAAACGTTTTAATGCACACGTGTGGATTTACACATGATACAGTGTACTTATTACGTTGTTCGTGGATGTTACAATTTATATATTTAGCATCCAGTAAAACGGTCATGCAGGGAGTGTGATATGTATAAAACAATAATAATTCATGATCTTATTAAGTTAACAAGTTGAACTTCTTGGGTTTGATTTTATTATTTTTTGTCTGTCAGAGACTGAGAGACCACAGCTAGTACTCCAATACTAAATAGGGTAGAACTTCTAACAGTTGATTTCTAATCTACATATTGTAGCTTATAGTCATTTTGTAAAATCAAAGGGCTTGTTCTGAAGAAGGAAAGCGGAAATTACAGAGAGAACGAGAGGTCTGATCCTCAGAATCCACTGTTTCTTATACTTAATACAAATACATTTCATAATATTAAGTGATTTTAAAATACATACATGTGTATATATTACTATGAAGTATAAGAAACGGTGGATTCTGAGGATGACTTCCCGTTTTCTCTGCTTCCCTTGTTCATAATGAGCCTTGTGATTTTACAAAATACTGACCTTCTCAATATTTTTCGTTTCGTGATTTAGCAACATCTCTCCGTGAGAGATTGGGCAGATGAATAAAATTAGAAGAAAAATGAATGTAGGGACTTGAGCAAGTCTGTTTTATTTTTGCTTTTTATAACATGACTTGGAAGATTTTACATTTCAATGTCACATGGATTCTCAGTTAACATCATACATATTCTAGACTTGATAAATCCTTTTACAAAATACCATCAGGTATCTCAATCTGGCTGTCTCTGATTGTTCAAAATGCGAACTTTGACAAACATGCATCAGATAATGCCACAATAAATAATATGTCACGTAAACACCTGCATGGGGTAATGTAACGTAAACACCTGCATGGGGTAATGTAACTTGATAATGTCATATTGATAAATAATATGTTACATAAACACCTGCTTGGGTTGGTAGAGCACCTGACTAGCATTTCAGGGGGCCCATATTCAAACTCTGGTCTGGTCCATTCCATTTTCTCCTTTCCTGTTATATTTGTTGCCATTTCTTAGACAAGCCCCTGGAACTGACATGAAAATGCCTGCCAGAGGATAAAGATCCTGGGGCTGGGTTAACATCATAAAGGTGTGAAGACATTTAAGGAGGGAGGAATATGGTGGTCAGACAACTCATTTTGTAGAGTACCTGACTAGAGATTCAAGCGGCTCAGATTGGAATCCCCATGAGGTCCGTTGCATTTTCTCCCTATGTTACACAACCATTTATATGAAAATGTGCTACTATTCCTCCTTAAAGGGGACAACTGTCTGTCTGTAATAAATGTACTACTCTACCTCCTTAAAGAGGACAACTGTCTGTCTGTATTAAAGGTACTACTATACCTCCTTAAAGAGGACAACTGTCTGTCTGTAATAAATGTACTACTATTCCTCCTTAAAGGGGACAACTGTCTGTCTGTAATAAATGTGCTACTATTCCTCCTTAAATGGGACAACTGTCTGTCTGTAATAAATGTGCTACTCTACCTCCTTAAAGGGGACAACTGTCTGTAATAAATGTACTTCTGTTCCTCCTTAAAGGGGACAACTGTCTGTCTGTAATAAATGTGCTACTATTCCTCCTTAAAGGGGACAACTGTCTGTCTGTAATAAATGTACTACTCTACCTCCTTAAAGGGGACAACTGTCTGTCTGTAATAATTCATGGATATAGTAGAGTATTTACAAAATTCAACATCACCTACACATGACAAGAATCATTCTTTTTCCAATTGCTTAAGAGGGTGACTATGTTAAAGGATATTAAAAGTCATAAACTATAAAGTTCTATGTTGAAAGACTCCAGAATACATGTAGATGACTTTTGAAACATTTGCGATTTTGATTTATTTATTTTTAAATAGTGAAACTTTATAATATTTGCATGTGGTACACTATGCTTATCCATTGGAAACTTGCTTTCAAAGTGCACATTATGTGTGTATAATTGAAAGATTTTATAAATCACTGAAGGATGTCACCAGACAAATTAACTAGGTCAATATTACATACTTTTTTCTGTTATGAAACATGCAGGTCGTAGAGCCACAATACTCTTTCTTACTTACAGTTGTAACATTGAACACTAAAATGGGATCCGGCAATCTAATTGAAATTAGATGTTGGATCCGCTTGCATTCTCGCTACACAAACATCTAAAAACATCCCATAGAGGGTCACGTCAGAGGTCAAATTCGGTATCACTCTAGACTTATCAGCTTCAACAAACATTCAATGATTTTGCCAGCGGTGATTTCATTGGTCAATCGAATTTGACCTCTGAGGTAACCCTCTACGGGATGTTGTTAGATGTTTGTGTAGCGAGTATGCGAGCGGATCCAACATCTAATTTTAATTAGATTGGGAATCCGGGGAACTTTAATTATAAGGGAATACATTGAAAAAAAATTGAAAGTATATACTGACCTTTGTCTCCAATATTAAGTGAAAAAAATCTTGGAAACTTTTTTCATTTAAAGGATCGCCTTTTGAAAAAAAATCAAAAGTATTCACTCTTTGTCGAAAATTCGATATTAAGTGAAACAAAATCACAACAAGAGAAAATTATCAAAACTATAATGGAAATAAATCATAGCTAACAAAATTAACAGAGCTCACAAAATTTGTATGATAACTTGAACTTGCTACCCATCTGGGGGCCATTTTAAATGCCCTACTCCTGGTAGATGAAAAAAAAATGAGAAAACCATTTCCTCCTTCTAATATGATCCAGTACTCCCTCTTTATTTCATGTCATTGTGTGTCTTACCATACCAGTGTTATCAAATAAAGACTTAAAAAATAAACGATCAATGTGATATAAAATTATCAGAGGAAATTCTGTCAACCTTATACACAGAATCTTGTTGAATTTGCCATGCAGTATTTTTTAGCTCACCTGAGCTAAAAGCTCTAGTGAGCTTTTCTGATCACCCATATTCCGGCGTCCATCCGTCTGTAAACTTTTAACATTTTTGACTCCTCAAAAACCGCTGGGCCAATCTCAACCAAAGTTGGCACAAAGCATTCTTAGGTAAAGGGAATTCTCAATTATTAAAATAAAGGGCCAGGCCACCTTCCAAGGGGAGATAATCAAGAAAAGATAAAAATAGAGTAGGGCCATTAAAAAATCTTCTTCTCAAGAACCACTGGGCCAGAAAAGATGAAATTTATAGATAAGCTTTATTAGGTAGTGCAGATTCTAAATTGTTATTTAGATATTTTGCTCTTTGTATTTTTAGCAGGTTCACAGTATACAAACTGCTGTTAATCCATGATATTGGGGTAGACAGATTTGACGCTGGGTTATTATTATTTTTTTTTTTTGCAGGTTCACAGTATACAAACTGCTGTTAATCCATGATATTGGGGTAGACAGATTTGACGCTGGGTTATTACTATTTTTTTTTTTGCAGGTTCACAGTATACAAACCACTGTTAATCCATGATATTGGGGTAGACAGATTTGATGCTGTGTTGTTTTTTTCCAGGTTCACAGTATACAAACTGCCGTTAATCCATGATATTGGGGTAGACAGATTGACCTATAATGGGATTGGGTTTTACTACATGGACTCTCAGAATCCGTCGTGGAAGCTGTCCCAGGTTGGATTTAATGACACGGGTCATGCAGTGGAGTACACCCTGAGACAGATCTACAAGAATGTTAGTGCAGATTCAAGTCAGCAGTTAATTTGTACATGATAATAATGCTAAAATCCTGCTTAAAATTCAGTTTTAAATCATATTCAATGGTTTTTTTGGACATATTATAATAGCACTAACGTGCTTGTTCAAGAAAAAAAATATATAAGTGTAATATGCTTCTTAAGTAAATAAACACTTCTTAACTTTGATTACATAAAATAAAAAAATCAGACTTAAATTGTCTTTGCCCCTATAGGATGATATATAAAGACTTCTTTCACATATTGAATTTGTTTACGATCTCTGATGTCTGTATTTTACAGACCACTAGTGAGTACATGTATTCTATGTACAATGACCAGCCACCAGATGGACACACATCTCTTAACCATGGACACACGAAAGGTAGGAAGCAAATCTTACCATCAGACCTTGTTATCTTAAACTCAATGGGGCTGAGAAAAAACTTCTGAAATATCCGAGGGTTCAAGATATTGAGGTTAGAAATTACATAAAGAAAATGTAGTTATAAGGAATTCCAAATGATTTTGACATATCCATAGTATTCGAGATAATGATGTTTGAGATAGTGAAGTTCAACTGTATGTGATCTGGCTATTTATATGTGTATAAGACGCCAGGACAACTGGCTATTAATAGTTTTATTGAAGTTCTATTGTCTTAGTCTGTTGAGGTTCCATTGTTATGATCTTGTTGGAGTTCCATTGTTGTAATCTTGTTGCTGTACCCAAAATATGTCATCTCTACTAGTATATACTGTTACTGATTCATATTTAGTCTCTGTGAGACCAGACACAGTAAGCAGTCATGGTAACCAGTCGTTATGGTGCTGGCTTTGTAACTGAGACATTCCAGCTTTAAACCTAAGACTTTTAACATAGGTAGTGACTGTTCCTTGCAAACACCCAGCATTTAGAAGTAAAACTCACGGGTCTTTTGTATGAGACCGTAAAATGGAGGTATTATGTCAAAGTAGATGTAAGCAAAATAAAGAACCCTCATGGCTACAGCCTAGATAGGCACGCATAGGTCAATTTTTGTAGTCCTTCACCTAATGCTGGTGAGTCTCTACAGTACAGTAGAACCTAAGGAAGTGCTGAAGATGAACAAATTTGATTTGTTGTAAATATAATTTGCTATTCCAATAGGTTTGTGATGAAAAGGTGAAGATAACAGTGATCAATGTCATAAATCCTATAAAGAATACAAAATTAAGAGAAGGGCAAACACGGACTCCTGGATATACCAGAGGTGGGATCAGGAGCCTAAGAGAAATAAGCATCCCCTGTCAACCAGTTATACCCGCTGTGTGCCCTATATCTTGATCGGGTAAATGGAATAATTTTAATCAAAATTAGTGTGTTTTTAAATTTCGAGGAATGAAAATCTTGTAAGTGTGACTTCATTATGAAATGTGTTCACAGTTACCATGTTGTACTGTTTACACTGTGATAGTGATAGATTATCAAATGACAAAAAGAGACATTGAAACAAACAGTTACTGTATCTAAGGCTGGAACGATTCACGGTTAGCTTGATTCGGTTCGGTTTCGATTCAGAACAGCACGGTTTGGTTATCTTCAATTCGGTTCATGTTAGGTCCAATTTATCTAATGACAGCACAATAATTAACAATTTTAATGAGTAGCATATTTGATTTTATTTTATTCAAGTTATATAACTATATGTCATCATTTGTAAACATCATATCTATTTATAATGGCATTTTATAACTTTGATAGAAAAAAGAAAACACTGACAGTCTATTAAGTCTAAGATTTGTTATACTAATGTGCTGCATAAGTTTTGGATTATTAAACAAATCTATAGTGAATCTAAAATATATATGATATTATTTTTATTGATATTTTAAAAATTCAACAATTCTATCAATTGAGAGTCTTTGAAAATCTCTCCTTTATTGATTTACTTCACTCATATTAACTGTCAAATCTGTGTCATTACCTACGATGTTGATTTCACTCCACCACTGACAGAAATGCTATTTGTCATGTAAAGATAAACTGCAATAATCTTACGAACCATATTCTGTTGGTATCTGAGTGGTGAAAATGCTAACTCTCAACACAGTAGTGATTTAAATCTCTGTTGCATAAAAAACCCACATGTTCTGCACATCACTCAGACGCCATATTTGTTGTTTTGGTGTATGTAAAATCTAAACCGAACCGAAATCCGGTATTTGTAATCAGTGCATTAAATCGAATGGTATGAATCGCGGTGCACCCAAATTTTTGGTGCACCGCACAGCCCTAACTGTATCCAGTTTGTGTGTCATTTTCTCAGAAATGTCCAGTTTTCTCATTGTCATTGGTCAACTACTCTTCATAAACTTGTCTTGCAGGAACTATTGGTCAGCTGTTCTTGACAATGTTGTCTTTCAGAAGCCATTGGTTAACTATTCAAAATAATCTTGTTTGCAGAAGAGTTTAGTCAACTGTTCATGATAATCTTGTCTTTCAGGAGGCAATGGTTAACTATTTATCATAATCTTTTTTCATGAGCATTTGTTCACATCTCCATAATAAAGACTTTTGTCAACTGTTCATAATAAGCTTGTCTTTCGGGAGTCATTAATCAACTGTTGATAATGATATTGTCTTTCAGGAGCCATTAATCAGCTGTTGATAATGATGTTGTCTTTCAGGAGTCATTAATCAACTGTTGATAATGATGTTGTCTTTCAGGAGTCATTAATCAACTGTTGATAATGATGTTGTCTTTCAGGAGTCATTAATCAACTGTTGATAATGATGTTGTCTTTCAGGAGTCATTAATTAACTGTTGATAATGATGTTATCTTTCAGGAGCCATTAATGTTGTCTTTCAGGAGTCATTAATCAACTGTTGATAATGATGTTGTCTTTCAGGAGTCATTAATCAACTGTTGATAATGATGTTGTCTTTCAGGAGTCATTAATCAACTGTTGATAATGATGTTGTCTTTCAGGAGTCATTAATCAACTGTTGATAATGATGTTGTCTTTCAGGAGTCATTAATCAACTGTTGATAATGATGTTGTCTTTCAGGAGTCATTAATCAACTGTTGATAATGATGTTGTCTTTCAGGAGTCATTAATTAACTGTTGATAATGATGTTGTCTTTCAGGAGTCTTTGCCTTTGATAAATCGGAAGGGTTTTGGCTGATAATGAGTATCCCGCATTTTCCTCCGGCCAGGAGCTCGGGATTTTCCTACCCAGACAGTGGCAAAGTTTACGGACAGTCTATATTCTGTGTTAGTCTCAAGTACTCCCTTCTGGAGAGTCTTGGTAAGCATTGAACTTTATTAGGTATGAATTTCGCTACGAAGTTTTATGATGAATTCATTCAGTTTGAATTGATGGAGATGGCCATCATTAAAAATATTTTTGTTTGATGTACTCTGACCCAAATTTTTCAAGGTGGGTCGGTAGGTAGATGTTTTTGTTTGTTTGTTTTTTAATGTCATGAAATTTTTTAATATTTAGTTTTAAAGTAAGGAGAATTTTCTATTTTTCAAGGGAACCCAAAAAAAAAAATTAAATTTAAAATTACTGAAAAAAATGATCGGGGAGGAGCAAATTTGACGGGTCGGTCGGAGTACATCAAACAAATAAATTTTTATTTTTGGCCTTATGTACATTGTATAATTGTTACTAATTTTGCTTGGAGTTTACATGTAATGGCTGATGTTGTGTAGCGGCAGAACTGTAGCTCTCTCTGAAATTTTTTTCTTCAGAAAGCTACAGTTCTACAGCTAGATGCTGTGTTGTTGGGATATAAAAATGCTTATAAATGGCCAGTAATGTCTTTTTTGTAATTTGTTTCTGACCTAATTGATAGTGCTAAATTTTGAATGCTCTAATATAAGTATTAATGTGTACAGATTTCCCTCCAAAAAGTATTTCTGTGTCAAAACTTGGTAAAAGCCATTTGTTCATTGTCACTTTTTTCATTTTTTACTTCCTATCCACCAGGTCACCAATTCATAGGTCATCAACCATAGGTCATAGGTCACCTACCCAAAGGTCATAATATTGGGTTATACAAAAGGAAAACAAAAATTTGACTTTGAACCTAAATTTGTTTTTGCAGCCAAGATATTGACGTACACTTATCCTAAGTTTTACGACCAGTACCTTCATCCTTCATTTGCCACTGAAAACCCCATCCTGAAGAGTGTGCTGTCCAACAGCCAGAAACACGTGACTTCACCTCCATTCCAGTTAGAGACCACACTCCATACATCAGCTGGAGTGGTCCTCCATAATTTCGCCAAGTCAAATGACTTCCACAGAGGTATATCTTTAATGTAATTATTTGTAAAACACTAATGATCCGTATAATTTTACACACATCTGTGGTATCTCCAGTGTTGAAGAAAGATATCCAAAACTGATTAATTAAATAATGACCACCACCACAGACCATTTCATTATCATTTGTCTAGTATGAATTTCTATTAGACTATTATGAACTAATGTATATCTATGTACATTTGTTTAAAGCTAGCTAAATCTGTGTTTAAAAATATCAAAAGTGGGTTTGGATACATTACCAGTGTTTATAATTGATGTGTAATTCACAATGACTTGCTGTGTCTTGTTTTCAGATTTATATGATGCTTATTTGGCATCAAGTTTACAAAAGACAATACTTGTTGAAACTTGGCAAAATGGACCCCATAAGGAAGTATTGCCATCAAACTGTTCTGTCAAGTTTCAGGTATCTTAACAGGGGAAGTAGAGAGCATGTACACTATATTACTAATCATTTCTTATAACTAAATCACTACCAAAACTCTGACTAGACTCACGCAGAGATACTTACAAGTGCTTGGTTATGGTTTGACCTGCGTACTAACACAGTTTCTATATTTTCTATTTCCACGTTTTACTGAATCTTGTTTCTGTTTTAGATTGGATGATGTATTGATTTAATTGGATGTACTTAATTGTTAATAATTACAAACTGATTCCTCTACAGATAGTCAGGTCTTTCAGAGGACACCAATATCCAAGGACCTCCATAAATATTTGCTAATGACACTATTTGTCTGTCTGTTAATAATTTTCAACAATATGCGTGAAGTTTTGAGTTATTTATCATTGGGTGTAAAAGATTTCTAAAACAGTAGTATAAAAATGTTATAGAAATGTAAAAGATCCAAGTATACCTCTCATTATACCCTGCAAAGAAAATGGGGGGGGGGGGGGGTTTTTATTCTGGAATCACCTTGTCTGTCCTTCTTTCCTAAGACATAATTTGTCCAGCGTATATCTTTAACACTGACAAGCAGATCTGATTAAAACATGGTCTATATTTTATATGAACGATGAAGTTCTGCACATGCTATTTTGATTGAGATGTTTTATCATTCAAGGAAGTTATGGATATTGTTTTCGAGTGGTGTATTATGTTTTCATTGTTCAGAAATATCTTAAAAACCAATTATTCTTCACTTTCCACAGATTCACTATTTCCCTAGTCCCGTTAGCACAATTCTTGTTTTATGTTTGAATTACTAGTGGTCACTAGTGTTTTACACTGTATCTGGTCACTAGTGTTTTACACTGTATCTGGTCAATAGTGTTGTACACTGTATGTGTTCACTAGTGTTTTACACTGTATCTGGTCAATATTATTGTACTGTATGTGTTCACTAGTATTGTACACTGTATCTGGTCAATAGTGTTGTACACTGTATGTGGTCACTAGTGTTTTACACTGTATCTGGTCAATAATGTTGTACTGTATGTGTTCACTAGTGTTTTACACTGTATCTGGTCAATAGTGTTTTACACTGTATGTGTTCACTAGTGTTGTACACTGTATCTGGTCAATAGTGTTTTACACTGTATGTGTTCACTAGTGTTGTACACTGTATCTGGTCAATAGTGTTGTACTGTATGTGTTCACTAGTGTTGTACACTGTATCTGGTCACTATTCTTTTACACTGTATGTGTTCACTAGTGTTTTACACTGTATCTGGTCACTATTCTTTTACACTGTATGTGGTCACTAGTGTTTTACACTCTTTCTGGTCACTAATCTTTTACACTGCATCTGGTCACTAGTGTTTTACACTGTATCTGGTCAATAGTGTTTTACACTGTATGTGGTCACTATTGTTTTACGCTGTGTCTGGTCACTAGTGTTTTACACAGTATCTGGTCACTGGTGATTTATACTGTATCTGGTCACTAGTGTTTTACACTGTATGTGGTCACTATTGTTTTACACAGTATCTGGTCACTAGTGTTGTACACCGTATCTGGTCACTGGTGATTTATACTGTATCTGGTCACTAGTGTTTTACGCTTTATCTAGTCACTAGTGTTTTACACTGTATCTGGTCACTAGTGTTGTATACTGTACATGTATCTGGTCACTAGTGTTGTATACTGTACATGTATCTGGTCACTATTGTTGTACACTGTATCTGGTTACTAGTGATTTATACTGTATCTAGTCACTAGTGTTTTACGCTTTATCTAGTCACTAGTGTTTTACACCTCTATGTGATCTCTAGTGTTTTCTAATATTTAAGGTCCCAAGTTTTTATGCCCCGAGATCGAAGATCGGGGGGCATATTGTTTTTGTCCTCTCTGTCATTCTGTAATTTTATCATTCTGTCTGAAACTTTAACCTTGCTTATAACTTTTAAACAGTAAGTGATAGAGCTTTGATATTTCTCATGGTTATTTCTTGTGACAAGACTTTTCTTTGGGTACCAACATTTTTTACCCTGTGACCTAGGAGTTTAACCTACTTTTTGAAAACTTTAACCTTGCTAATAACTTTTGAACAGTAAGTGCTAGAGCTTTGATATTTCACATGAGTATTCCTTGTGACAAGACCTTTCCATTGGTACTAAACCTTTTGACCTACTTTTAAAAAATTTGACATTTGTCATAACTTCTAAATGGTAAATATTAGAGCTTTCATATTGCACATGAGCAATCTTTCTATTGGTACCAATATATTTGTCATTGTGACCTTGGCCATCTTCATAATTGGCCATTATCAGGGGCATTTGTGTTTCACAAACACATCTTGTTTCTCTAGTGTTTTTAATTGTTTGAGACCCTTGGCATTTTCCATGTGTGAGGTTCCTAGTGTTTTCTACTGTATAAGGTCCTTTTAAAATGTTTAACATTGTGTATGGTCCGAAGGGTTTTGCAATTTATGAGATCTTTATTGATTTACACTGTGTGAGATATATGGTGTTTTATACTTTATGTGATCTCTAGTGTTTTATACTTTATGTGGTCTCTAGTGTTTTATACTTTATGTGATCTCTAGTGTTTTATACTTTGCGTGATCTCTAGTGTTTTATACTTTATGTGATCTCTTTTGCGTGATCTCTAGTGTTTTATACTTTGTGTGATCTCTAGTGTTTTATACTTTGTGTGATCTCTAGTGTTTTATACTTTATGTGGTCTCTAGTGTTTTATACTTTATGTGGTGCTTTCAGATCTGTATGATGCATGGATCAATGAAAGAATAAATCATGACTTGTTCGTAGAAACTTGGCAAAATGGCCGTGGTTCATTGGAATCGAATTGCACTGAGCATTATAAGGTACAAAACTCTAAAACATGTTGAAATGAAAAATAATTGATCACAGTATACTTTATTGTACTGATACACAAATGATTGTTTTATTCCATTTTTTTAAATCATTTTGCTTATTTAAACAATATTTATTCAATGATTTGATGGGATTTGGCAGCAAGGTTAGCCTGTATAAGCCCTCTCTCCCTGTTGTTTTATACTATGATGATCCCAAATAATGTCAGAGAAAAGAAGTATAATGTATGAATTCCATCATGATATAATGGTAATGATTGTAAAACTCAAATCAGAATGAAGAAGTACTAGAATTAAACAACATCAGTTGTTTTAAAATTCCGTCCCTCATAATGACTTGGATCTGGCCTTGCAGTTCTAGTACCAAACATTACTGGACATTTCTCACATTGGGGTAGATAGTTTCTGTTGACCTGCACACCATTTTACAACCCTGATAGTTTCCACTTCCTGATGCACCATTTTATGCCCCCCTCCTCCCCTCAGTGTTATCCCCAGTGCAAGAAAGTTGTCATGGCGATATAAAATTAGAGTGAACGTGACTGTTAATTGATTGTGGTAATTTATCATATTAAAGCTAGGTTTCTCATCCGAGTTTTACTTAATTATTTCTCACAAATTCCCAGGTTCTTCTTTTTTTAAAGGAAATTTCTCTAATTCCTTGTGTACCAGATGAAAAATATATCTGTATTTCATTTCAATGATACAAGTTTGGGTAACCAGAGTGGTCAAATTGTATTTTGAGATTACATGTAGCTGGTAGTTTAGGTCTCCCTATGAGGGGGAAATACTCATGGAGAAGAAGCAAGTATTTTTGTTCAAGGGCAAGGTCACTGGAGGAGTCTCTTAGGATTCTTCATCACTTTGTACCAGATTTATTCAGGTAAACAAGTAAACCATATTCATATTTTTATCAATTTTATAGGAATGCTGTCATGCATTGGGTTCTTGCATATTTTCGATTGTGAGGTCACTGCACTAGGAAGATTTCGAAATGTTCAAGAGGATTCCCCAGTAACGCAGTGTTTGAGGGGAGACAATTACAACCTGGTGCATTAGAGAATAACACTGATTGAAATAATCGCATTCGATGTTGATTTCACAAATACGCCCCTGATTGAATTAATCACGTTCGATGTTGATTTCAGATACGCCCTTGATAGAAATAATTGCATTCGATGTTGATATCAGATACACCCTTGATAGAAATAATCGCATTCGATGTTGATTTCAGATACACCCTTGATAGAAATAATCGCATTTGATGTTGATTTCACAGACATGCCCTGTTGTAAGACACAGATTGAAATAATCGCATTCGATGTTGATTTCACAGACACGCCCAGTTGATGCCCCTATTTGCGGTGCTCGTACCTCCTTTCTTTTGTACGGACGAGACCAAATTAAATGAAATATTATGCATTTATTGCATGATAGTGAGAGAGATATGAAGATTTATTCACCCAAGAAAAATCATATTCCCCGAGGGATGAGATATGATAGGGAGATATGATGTCTGAGAGGGAGATATGAAGTTTTGTCATCCCATGTCTAAACCAATCAGATTATGTGTTGCATAGAATTCTCATACTGAGGTATAATAATACATTTTATCATCTGGTATCTTGTATTTAACACCTTCACAATACTGTATATTACTATAGTGTCTACTGTACTGTAACTAACAGCATTCTAAAACTTCCCCTATTAGCTCACTATATCAGTACTATGCATGCTTGTATTTTATGCTTTAGATGCTGGTTGTGACCTATATTTTTAAGAGAAGTGAATATAAAGTTCTTTTTATTTAACCATTTCTTAACTGTGTAACTATACTTTATGTATTATTTCCAGATTATATAACTTAAACTCCGACTATGTTATATTCTTCTGATTGTTAGTCAGGTATAGGACGATTTGATTTTATTGAATGTATGCGTATTACACATCTTATCAGGGACTGATGATTGGCATGATTTGTCCTTACTCCTCTGTCTAGGTTTACAACATACAGGAAATACGATTCCCTAACAGAACTTTCAAAGAAACCAAGGACCACTCCAAGTGGGCTGTGTCCCGGACCGGGTCCTGGGTCTGTATTGGAGACATTAACAGAGTGGTAAGTGGGACTATCCTGGACCACGTCCTGAATCTTTATATTGGAGACATTTGGTAAATGGGCATGTCCCATACAGTGTCCTGAATCTCTATCAGAGACATTTACAAAGTGGTTAGTGGGTGTGTCCCAGATCTCTTTGAAAGGTTAACAGAGTGGTAAGTGAGTGTGTTTTGTCTGATGCAGGCAAAAGTAGCAATAGTTTGAGTATTCTCTCTAGCTTTGCAATAAATGTTGGATTCAGAGTTCTTTAAGCGGCCAGACGTATACATTCTGGATGTGTAGTAGACAGCTTGAGTACATTATCTAAAGATGACAAATTCCATGATTCCTCATTGTTCTGCAAAGAATATTTATTATACTCCCCGCAAACTAAGTTTTGGGGGGAGTATACTGGAATCACCATGTCCATCTGTGCCTGTCCGTCTGTCTGTAGACATGATTTTGTCCATGCATGTTCTAAGGAACTAGTGCATGGATTTTTCTGAAAGTTTGTACAATCATTACTCGCCATACAAAGATGTGCACCTGGTATTTTCATACTGATTGGACAATTGTTCTTCACTTTACAGGCTTTTTTCTACTTATGGACTTCATCATTTTTTTAACTAAAGAGTATATCTTCAAAATTCATGCAGATATTTGATTTAAATGTAAATACATTGTTCTTAGACGGAAGTTATGCATTTCTTATTTTTAAATTAGAATGTTATTAGAAAGTTTGTGTATAACCCTTTTTGATTTTGCACCATGGTGGCATATGTGTTTTACAAGCATTTATTGTTAAAGTAAAATAACATTTATGTACCTTACATTTTGATTTATAGTGAATGTATGAATTGTATGTATGGGGGTGGGAAGTCGTACTCTAGCAATTTTTAAACCATGTACCAAATTAAGAGTAATGATAATAAACTATTAAATTATCTGAAAATCCTATTCATTTGTATAGTGTTTATATTGAGCATCACCAGAGGTTTTTTTAAAATATTTAATTGATTTTTTATAAAAGCAAAATTTTCAATAAAATAAAAAACATAATATACTAGAATGACCATTTCATTAGACAACTTCTGGTTTGATCTGAAGAAGTCTATTTTTATCCATTATATAGTGTGCCCCGCGAGGGGATGTATTAGTCCTAAAAGGACTTCTAGTTTTTAATTCCCTGATGTAAAGGTTAATGTACTGAACCGCAAAAGAAATGGTGCACATTAGACAAAACTGAAAACGTTCAATTGTATAGAATTAATGGTCTTTTATAGATTTTAATGAATATTAGATTTTTACAGCCATGAACGTTATCATATGATTATTATGATTATATTTTTCCAATTCATCTAATTTTATGTTAAAGCTTTGTGATAAAATTATATCGTTATGAGCAGCGTTTCCTTGCTGTTCGGTAAATATAAAATTGCTACTCCAATTTCCTCCCAACGCATCCTATGTTTTGAGAAAATTCAAATTTTAATTCAATTAAAACTAAAGATTAATGTTTTGGGTTGTTTTTTTTTAACCAGAGTTCACAGTTTCACAGGGCCGGAAGTACGACGTGTGTGTCCAATGAAAATGTCTGGAACCAGTATACTAACATCATCCGGGATATCGAGACTTGCGGACCAATATTTGGTTAAAAGCAAAACTTGCCTCAAGTGGACCAATGACATTTGAAAAATTTATAGCCTTATTTTTCGATAAACAATTTATTTTTCTATAAATGATTTTAGAAATGTTGGACTATGTTTTATTGTACATATCTTTTTATCTACAATATTTGATATAATAAAATAATCATCTCGCTGACGTTTTGTTATTTTATTCACTAAGCCATATGATAGATGCAGCTAGTTGAATAAGCAGTGAAGACAATAAGTGTTCTTACAATTCTCTGGTTTCCACTTTTTCCTTTCATCATTAGTTTGTTATTATTTTGTTGGTTTTTCACTTTTACATTCTGGAGTATGCAACTCTCTCTCTCTCTCTCTCTGTCTGTGTGTGTGTGTGTGTTTGTAAGCGCCTGAATCACGCTACATGAGTATGAACACACACCTTTTATCCCACTACATTTTTTCTTCCCACTACATGCACCCGTGTAGTGGGAAGTATTTCGTTCGGAAACGTTAACTCTCATCACACTCGATTCAAAAAATATAAAATAGTCATATGTGTCGGTTTCCGGTGTGTACGTGAATTTTGTCACACACAACCACGAGTCCAAAAGAACAGTTTACACACTTAGCTCCATTGCGTTAAATGCGCATGCGCAATGAGAATTTCCTGTTTAAAGATGGCGACAACTGTTCTCAGTAAGTATAATATTTACGTTGGTATTAGGGAATTATTTCGTTCTTTTCTAAAAGAGAGATGTGGTAGAAGGCTAAGAAAAGGTCAGTCATAACAATTAGAGTTTAGAAAGAACTAATAGTGACGTCACATGAATGCTAAATTAAATATCCAAGGGGATATTTCTTGGTTTAAAAGTGTCTATTTTAAAATCAAGATTTGTTATTATAAATCTGACATTTTATTATCATCACTTAAATTTATTTAATTACGGACCTGAATTTCAATAACTTTAGACCAGAATATTCAAAAAATCATATTTGTATAATCGACAAAATTAGTAAATCTAAGACAAAAATACAACTAGTGCAATTATATGGACAAGTATATATTCATTTAAAAAATAATAAGCAAGAAATACACACTGACAAATTAATCTCTTTTACTCTGACATTTATCGTGATTTTAATTTTAAGGATTGATAGAATATAGAAGCTAATGCAGATCAACTTTTCTCAGAAAATATGTCATATTCACGAGGAAAGCGTGCAATAAGTGTTTCCAATTTATGTGATTTATTATGATGTCTTTTCCTTTCTTCATTCTAATTGTTTTGTTGATTGTAATATAAATCTGGAAAAAGAAGCAAGTTGTCCCAGGCAACCCTTTGTTTGTAATAAGGGGCTACTGAATAGGTAATCCTTTGAGGAGAGACTACCAAAACTCATAAGTCACAAGCTCTGGCATAAATTTTGCAGGCATTCATTTGTAGTGATTGGAGATTAATTGATTGTTAGAAATAATTGGAAACTTGAGAATCAATTAATAAGTTATTAATTCCCTTTGAATTTCAGAGGAGAAAAATTGTGGTGAGAGAAATGATAGAAAATAAACTTTTTAAAAAGCTTTTAAGTGCACTTTGTATCAGTTTGCATTCACTTATTAAACTATCATGCAGGGTTATAATACAGATGTTCAAATGATATATTTAATCAATTTCATAATTGATAATAACAATTTATTAATTTGCTAGCAGATAATAAAAAATTTAACTGATTAGCAATTATTGGGGATCTTTTCAATCAGATTATCAATTTAATCAATCAATAGGTACATTACTTTGAATCATGGTACTATAATGAAAGATTTTTAAGCAAAACAATGACTATGTTGATATTGACTATGATATTCAAGCAACTGCCAAATACTTTCCCGATTATTATTAATTTGTGTAGAAAGAATGCATCCATTGATCATAAATTTAGCAAACAATCAATCTATAATGCCCATTGTGAATTTAGCTGCATAACTGTAGCTTTTGTTAAGTTAAAACACTTGCAATTTATTGCACACAACACACAAACCTGTACAATGTTGGACTTACAGTATTTCTATTATTTCCTAACATGCACAAACATTGAAGACATTTCACTACAACCTCGGAAAGTGAAGCATGTTAAATTTACATGCAGACAGACAGTAGCATTTCTACCTGTAAACAAAACCATATAATTTCTCATATGAAAATATGAACTTTTGAAATATTGTGATGGTCAAAAGTAAATACATGTAAATCCAAAAATAGAAATACTGTTTGGCTTTAAACAAAAATATAGATTTTCCCCTTTGCTTCATGATCAGGCAGATGCAAAGGGAATGTAAATACTGCAGCACGGTGTCTTGCATGAGCAAGCAGTCTGTCAGAAATACCCGATTTTTTTCCTTAATTGATATTATTTGTATATCTATTAAACTCATTTCTTTACATTTGTATAGCTCTTATCCTTGGACGAATTTGGCTCCACTTGTTTGGCACGCTGTTTTTGGCTATATTTAGATCTAAAACTTCATAGTTATTTCGGATTTCAAACATTTCGGTTGAGCATCACTGAAGAGACATTATTTGTTGAAATGCGCATCTGGTGCATCAAAATTGGTACCGTATCAGTTTTACATTATGACCCCTGGATCGAGGCCTCTGTTGGTGGACTGTTAGTCCCCGAGGGTCTCTACAGCCCAGTAGCTAAGTACTTCGTTACTAGCTTGAAAATACGGATGTATATTTAATTGCTGTTATAAAATTTAGAAATTCATTTCAAAATTAAGGATTATCTCCCTCATGCATAGCTCTTATCCTTGGACGAATTTGGCTCCACTTGTTTGGCACGCTGTTTTTGGCTATATTTAGATCTAAAACTTCATAGTTATTTCGGATTTCAAACATTTCGGTTAAGCATCACTGAAGAGACATTATTTGTCGAAATGCGCATCTGGTGCATCAAAATTGGTACCGTATAAGTTTTACATTTTGTCATTTTTGGTTATTTTCCGTAAATACATTTCGCGGGTTTTTGAGCTCATGCACCAGCGCTTAGTATATATACTACTACTGGTCAGTGTTCGGTCAATGCGAGGTTCGTTACAAGCAACAAAGGTCGCTTTTGTATTCTGTGCCTAAATAGCCTTCCCTCCCACCCAGCACATTTTCAGTTTTAAATTCATCTGTTTTCATTGGTGATTTTTCAGCTTTGTCAATTTGATGTTTGCTTATTAAAAGCAATCTTGTAACGAACGGAGCCAACCTATTAACTTTTTCTGTTTTGTTTTATTATCAAATAGTCGAGAAAATATTTATTTTCGGACGAGGGCACTGAGGGAGAAAATAAAGGGACATGGACACGATTTGAGCGGAAAATTTTCAAATTTTATTTTTTCATTTCTAATGTTTAGAATGCTTAACTAAGGTATTTCTAATGGTCAGCAAAAATTTGAGTGTCAGTTGTCAAAGTACATGGGAGATGCAGAGCTCACAATTCTTTGTAATAAACAAGGCTTGTGCCATGTTTTTGTTTACATAGGTTGAATATACTAGTAAATGTTTCGTTTAAAGCAGATAATTCTGAACACAATTAAATACTTTCTAGTGTTTGGCATCTCATTTTGGTTTAAACATGCTATTTTCTATTAAGCTATCTATATGTAAACAAAAATATGGTGCAAGCCTTGTTTACTTTACAAAGAATTGTGAGTGCTGTATCTCACTTGTAACTCAACAACTGCTATTCAAATTTTGGTTGACCATTAGAAATACTTTTGTTAAGCATTGTAAACAGTAAAAATGGAAAAATGAAATTTTAAAATTTTCAACTCAAATCGTGTCCATGCCCCTTTATGATGTACTATTTCTAAATAAATATTTCTGATTACAATCATCAAATTACCTCAAATTCCATTTCTTAAATTCTCATCAGTACTATTTTTAGACAGCAATCCCAATCATGTGACACTCATATCAATGTCCAAAACAACCTGGTTTGTAATAGTAATTCTGGATGAATTTTACACAGCTGGTAAGGGATGATTTAGAAAGCGTGAAACCTCCCTTAAATATAAATTCCTGATATATGTTCTTATTTTCGTTGCCATAATCAAAAAATGAAATACCTTTTTAGTGCCAGTATGTCACTTTGTAAAAAAGAATTCAAAATAAAAATAAGTATTTACATATTTAATATCAATCATATAATAATAATTAATGAATATTACATAAAAACTAAATGTATACATAAACGCTCTTTCCTTCTAGTACATGTTCCCTACATACAATGTTTTATTACAGCTGAGTGCCAATTTGGTCAACATGTCAGGGATCGAAATTAACTTTTTTCACTACTAGCAAATTTTAGCTAGTGGATTATTTTCCAACTAGCAAAATTAAGCTTTTACTAGCATTTTTCAATCGATTGCTGTTTTACAGGAATTTAAGAAAACAAACATGTCTCTATATCAAAATATAGGGGAAATCTTTTAATATCTTCTTTAAAGTGCAATAATGAAAATAAGATTGAGAATTCTTTCATTTAAAATTTAATGAATTATCAGGCAACAAGCATGGTGCATGGTGAGGGTCATAGGGTACACTTGTGCGGTGTACTCGCTGTCCAGAGATCTACTACCTATTTACAACATCATGTGGTTTGAAATCTTGGAGACTGTTTGCGCCAATTTAAACAATATGTTCAAAACTTTTGGAAATTTCATCTAAAAAATTCTAGTGGAAAAAACCCCCCGCGAACTCGAAGTTTTGGGCTATAGAGTGAAACGATGACACTAACTCAGTCATGTGTTGTTTCATGAAGACATGGACGAAATCAACATGCTTGCTATTTAAATCAGACGTCACTGAGATGCCCGAAGTGTGCTTGAAGTAGAACTGACTGAGATTACCTTGGCCTTAGTTATTTATTCGATCCACGTTTACTTTTTCAATACTTGTATATTCATTCTGTAAAGCGTTTCTATGCAAAAGACAAAATTATTGTAAACTTCAAAGTACAGCCAATAAACCGCGAAAATCCAGAAAAAAGATCGTGTTTTTTTTTCACTCGCATAAAGTTGTGATCACTTGTGATTTTTTACTCGCAATTTCAATTTTAAACTCGCATTTAGCGAGTATTTCCCCTTAAAGTTGTTGCCTGCATGTTTTATTGCTTATCCTGATTGACAACTCTATTAGTTGGAACTGATCTAGTGTTTGCTTTCTTCGTTTCTTCTAAAACTGGGTTTAGCATATGAAGATTTCTCTAAGTCCACCCAACGTGCCAATCCTTGTTCTCAGATGACTACAAACCCCCGTCCACAACTCACATGCATTACACATAATACTTTACAACAAGAGCACTGTCCAAAATAAAATAAAATTCTTATGATGTGCAATGGGTTTCAGGTATATATACTCATGTAAAAAAGAAACTGTTCAGTGTAGCTAACTTTTCATAGATAATCGTTGATTAACTCACTGAAAACCACGTATATCAGCAGTTGGTCTGATTTCTTTTGCAAGTTCAAAAATGTGCTTTTTCATAAACCACTTAGCAGTTTAAAAAAGCACAAACTGCCCAAACCCAGTATATACTTGGATGAATTAGATACTGAATTCATTCCTTAAATAGATCTGAATAGAATTGTTTTCAGGTCACATGTTGCCTCTCTTAAGGAATACATTCTGTAATTACAAGAATTTCTGCTTGCACCCGAGTCTGTTTCACTTGAATTGATCATTGTTCCAGGAATGTCCAGTTCTGCCAAGAATTCCAGATAAAGACTGCACTGTATCCTGGTTGCCTTTCAAAGATGGTCAGGGTACATGTAGCCACTGTAGAAATTCATGACAAATTTTAAACTCATCATTGTTCCAGAAATGCACAGTTCTGCCCAGAACTCCAGATTTAAAGACTGCATCCCGGTTGCCTTTCAGTGATGATGGGGGTACATGTAGCCTGTCGAAAGTAATGACAAATTACCATATAGTCAAAACTAAAATATCCTAGAATAAGATAAAATTAAGTCTGGTCTATTTTGAAATCTTATAGGCAAAGAAAAATTGCTTTTAAGAATGTCTGATACATACACTTGATATATTGTAATCTATCTATCCTGCTATCTGGCCATGATATTCAAATCTTAAAAGTACGTATTCCAAAGCAAAGTTCTGCATGTTTACAAGATATTTACCTTACTCAGCTGTTACTATCAGTATCACGGTCACCATCCGTTTGTCAGTTTGTGATGGTTGGAGCAAAGACGCATTGGGCCCAACATATCTGGGCATGAAATGTAATTCCTTGAGTAAATACTCATCATGTATGATCAATCTATGCTCAGAGTTTCCAATTCCAAACAAAAGGGCCAACGACGTTAATTTGACCTCGATCTGCATTCACTTCCTGTGAAAGTGAAAGTAGCCCCGTAGGTACCGAAATCATGGCTGCTGCATGCTGGTGAGTGAACTGAACTTAGTGAACATGAGCAGCATTGTGGATCGGGACTAATCAGAATTGTAATCCTGTATATTGAAGTGTTGTATAAATCACCATAATCGTAAACAATGGAGGTTATTTGTTTTATCAAAATTAAGTTTGGAAATATGTTGGAGGTTAACAGGTTAAACCTTTTTCCGGGTAGCATATACATATTAATATTTTACTTCAACAGTTCAATACTTGTATCTATGAATACATAACAAATTGCAAATTTAGTGTAATTTCAATTAGTGAGAGAGTGCAGGACTTTGTCGCAAAAATCAATCCTCTCCCTTACCAAAAAATAAGGCTTCTGGCGAAGTTCTGCGGCGAATCTGCTGCAAACTTAGCGGCAAGGTTACGGCAGACTGTTTGCAGCAACCTTACGGCGACTTTTTACCATGCAAATGAAGTTTGCGGTAAACTTGCCGCAAACTTGAGATTGCCATATATGGAATGGTTTATGGTGAACCTCTGGTGAAGTTTTGCGGTTAACCTTTGGTAAACTTCTGATAGCCATATACACTTTGCGGCGAACCTTTGGCAAACATTTTCAGATAGCCTAATATAGTTTGTGGCAAACCTCTGGCAGCTTTCAAATATACCTCCCTAAAACTCCCAAATGGCCATAAATACATTAATTATGAACACATTAATTATGAACTTGCATCTAGCATTCATATCAGTTAATTAAAAGAGAAATGACTTGCATTTACATGATTTATGATAGAAAATCAGTTGATGACAATTTCATTTTTAAAATATCAATGGTTATTTTTAAAAGAATGTAATCACTGGTGCTTCTTCATATCTCATGCATGCTTGTAATTTAACCCACTGAAAGCAGTAAATTAATTACCATAAGGACTATCACCATGGTCTAGTAAACTGGTACACCACACCACTTTCTACCAGTATTACTTAGAATAAAATTACAGCTAGTCAGCTAGTGACTAAAAGGATAATACTTTTCAGTAGCTTGTAGGTTTCTTTCATGAAAAGTGTCTTTTACCTTGCCAAAAAACTACACACTAGACCATTTAGTTAAAGTATAATCTATGACTATATGCAACACCATCAATAACAAATAAATCAATTTATATTGATTTAATATGCATAAAAAACACATCAAATTTAGAGAATTGGCCATAGATTTATACTGTTCCCAATAATATAAGTTTTTTAATTATAAAAAAAAAAAAAATAATAATTACCCACAAGTCAGTCATTTCCAATAAACTGAATTTTCAATATATGAATTGAAAACATGCATTTATGATTTTACTTACATCTGGATGAAAAAGCAATGTGTCTATCATGGCTTTCATTTGAAATCACAGCACTTATTCCCACTCAATCCAATTTTTGCAAATTCAGATCAAATAATCAATGTCATCCATGAAAAAAATTACACAATGTTGACTTTTGAATTAAATGAAATAATGCACTGGACGTCTACTTAGATAGTCTATTTTCTTTAACAGCACAGTACATGGTTCCAGTCTTTGTATTTATAGCTTTCACAATCATGAATGTCTATGTTGTCCATCCCCAATGTTGTAATGGCAAATGCTGTAAGAAAAAGAATTACAAAGATAAATCAAACTTGAATAAACATAATTCAAATTACAAGAATAGTGTTAATTTCTTAAAATATCTTTCATTCTGATTTCACCTTTCAAAGCATGACCAAGAGGTGTCTGCAACAAAATCATTGCAAGTTTTTTCTGCAACTCTTGGTTCATACAAGACATTCATAACTTATTTTAAACAGTGGGGTTTTGTCTTCTCTGTTGTCTAAAGTATGCTACCAGAGGGCATAGTACATTAGAGAGCACGATAGGAAGGATAACTCTGGGTAGAACATCAAGATATTGAGTGAAACGCGATGAGTACTGTAAATTAAAGTTATTGTCAACATTAATGTTATTATAGAAATTTCAAATTCAGTTGGATATACTTTGGTTTTATTGTTAAATGTGTTGTATAAATACGACCAGATGGGCTACCATGTCATGATTCAAAATAAACTAGACCGGACCAAGTTTTTACTAGTCTGAGTGTGCCCGATGTGCTACCAAATTAATTACCACACGTGTATACCAATTAAATTATTATTGTCAATATTTTAATTAACTTGCATAACAGCATAAATGCCATTTTATTGATTAAATTATAAATTATATTTGTGAATACAAACAGGCCTAGATATTTTATATTGGCACAAACACAATTAATATAATTATCATAATCAACATACCACTTTCAAATTCAATCTCTCCATATGATACATGACACCATCTGTCTAAGGTGCTTGGACTTTCTCCTCCCTCGTTTCCCCTGTCTCCTCTAATTTGTCTGCGAGAATCGTATCACATACCACCCTTAGAAAACAAAACCATTTCAATAGTTTTGAACTTTTCAGACGTATACACACAGATATATACAGAATAGGCCTATGGTTTTGCATAAAGCAGATGCATGCTGGCTTTCTCTTGAAATTTTCTCTACTTCGAATTGGTAGCGCGCGTCAATTTGAATAGTCTTGATCATCAAGATGTATCGACTCGTTCGGACGCACAATCGATAAAAACAAGCGTCTGGGTGATCGAGACGGAAGAAATCGAAAGTTTTCAGGTACTATTTTAAACAAAACGAAATTAGTTTAGCATGCTGATACACATTTTCTTTAAACAATTTCTTTTATTTTACAAAAGGATTTTGTTATTTTAAATAAATAGTTTTATAAAATGGTGTTATTATCAATCTAACTTAAGTATTCAAAGTATTCGGTTTTCAACTTTTATAATTCTTCGCCCCGTGTTTACTTTCGGTTTCATTTTGGAAACGTGAGACAGTTGCTTGCAAGTTCAGCTAGTAGTTGGTGACTGCGAGGCATTCAAGAACATATTTTATAAACATTTAAAATGGACGGTTATTTGCGAGGTAAGTAGATGTTTCTTGTATTCTGTAATGTTATAATATATTTGCTTATACTGATATAAGGTAGAAACTGATAATACGGGTGACGATTAGCTGCAATAATGTAGCCCTATCCAAATTTTTTTTTAATTCTGACGTTTTCGGGATAGGGCTACAATTCCATAGGATCTCCGTAATGGTGCAAAATAATTTTATGAATAACCGATAATAAACTCTGTGTATTAGTCCCAAATGTTGTTTACACCAAAAGGAGTACCAACTTTGTGCTCGGGCATGTCTAATAAAGGTGTTTTTCATTAAATACAATGTACAGCATGCAAAATTCTTCGTCTGCTCCGCCATGCTTGTTATCGCGAGATCTCGTAGGTGGATCTAATGAAAAACCTAAGCATTGACAATCAGCGCGAAAATGTAGTTACTCGAGCCACTTCGACAAAGAAAGGAAAATCATATTGTTGCAGAAAGAATTTACACTCTGCTGTTCGGTTTTTAACTTGATATTAAATTCAAACCTTTTCAATACCGACGAAATAGCTTTCGCCTCCATACTTTTCCATTGATGTAAATACTACCTTATATGGCATATGCAAATGACTTGACAATCGGAAGTTTATACTTCAGTACATCAAACATGGCGCACAAATATGAATCGAGAAATTGGAATTTATCGAAATTGTTGAAAACGGTAGAATAGAGCCTCACAAATCTTAAGTTGCAGGTTGTAAATTTATATATTGACTAAGAAACATAGAATATCATTTTATTTACGTAAAGAAAGTCAGGAAATGTTTAGAATGAGCGCAAATGTTGCGGGAGTGAATCACTCCCGCATTTGCACCATTACGGAGATCCTAAGGAGTTGTAGCCCTCTCCTAAAAAAAAAAAAAAAAAAAAAAAAAAAAATCAGAGAGGGCTACATTATTGCAGCTAGGGTGACGATATGAATTAATGACACAGGGTTTTGACACAATCTGAGCAAACTGGTGTATATATTGTATAATGGTGAGCTATTATACTATATTTACCAGTTAAAATGCTCAGATTGTGTCAAAACTCGGGAGTTTATGACCATGCACCTTGCAGCTGGTGAGTGCATACAATATTTTGCAGGCCAATACGTATTGAGGTGAATGGTATAACTACTAGATAGTACGTTTAATTATTGAATGATTCAGCAAAATAAAGCTACTAAAGAAATACCCATGCAATGTATTTAATGATGAAGGCAAACCATTGAGGGGGGGGGGGGGGTGTTAATTAGCTGATATAAACAGTCTGACTAAATATATTTATATATAATTAAATAATATATATATTGATTTCGTATATTTAATCATTTTTGTAGACGATGGCAATATTGACAAGCATTTAGAAAAAAGAGTAGACAAACTTGGAGAGCTAGGCATAGATCGTACTCTGAAAAGAAAAATCCACCAATGAAAACAAAGTGTCCAGCTGTCAGCTGATGTACAAGAATTTTGAGAAGCCCAGTCACAAGTTACATCAGATGATGGCGATTCAATAAATTATTATATTGAAGAACATATGGAAGAACCTGCGAATGTTGAGGCGGTACAACGATTAATCGAAGAGGCAATCTTTTACAGTGAAGATGATGACAGTGATTTAATTTCCAATGAGAAATGGCATGATCTAATGGACTTTCCAGAAATGGTAGCTGATGATTGAATTTTTGTATTGTAAATAAAATTGTATAAAATTTAACCTGCATACATGTTTAGTGTTATTTTAGCTTAATTTATAGCCGCTGCAGTCTGTTACAGAACCATTAATGCTTTAAGTATAATATCAATTTTAGAAAACAAATGTGCATCAACAAAAATAATAATTCCTTTGTAAGATTTTAAAACTTGCTATGGATTAATCTTGAATTCAGTTAATACAAAATGACAAGATCACCTACATTACGAGGCAGTATATAATAAAATCTAAGATCTTTGGTATACTTGCAGCGAACTGTAATTTCATTTGCCACAAGTTCACCGCTACCAGGGAGTATTTGGATCTCCTGTGATATACAAATATGGTAAAGAAAGATTTCTGGTATACTTCCAGCGAACTTCATGTTTGTTCGCCACAAGTTCACTGATACCGGCGAATGGCTGCGAACTAGTGTTTAAGCTTTTGGTGAACAAAATAGTTAGCCGCTAGTTTACTGTAAGTTTGCCGCAAGGTTGCCGCATACTGTATAGTTTGGTAAGGGCTGCTGTCATAGTAAGGCTGAATGGTCAGATATTTTATCAGTATTATAGTCTGTATATATATGGGCAGTGATGGTTCTGTCACTTCTGCATAATTTCAAGGTACGTGGTGGGTACAGTAATTTTGTGGCGGTGTATGGCTGGCATCAGTCCCTAAACTACCTTGTAGCTGTGTAGAAGTATGTTAGTCTAATGTTACAGCATCTGTCTTGAAGTGTTGGTTGTTTGAAATCTCTGAATATTGCACTGATACATTCTGCTACTCGGTTGGTATGGTCAGAGAGATAACTCTTGCTCCGATGATTTGGGCTCTCTCAATGTTGCTGATGTCCTTAGTGTAGTAAGGATCCCATACAAAAGATACATACTCTAAGATAGGTCATATAAATGAGATATAGGTATTGCATCGGCTTCCTTTGGGGCAGTTTTGTAGATTTCTTCGCAGATATAGCCTAGGTTTGAATCAGCCTTCTTGGTGATGTTAGAAATTTGTGTTCCCCGCTTTAGGTCTTCAGATGGTAATTCCTAAGTACAGGTTTGATGGAACTTGTTGGAGGATGGATGAATGTATTTTATTTGGTCCTGCCAGTGTGCATCATTTTTTTGTAATAAACAGAGCCTTTAACGATATGAGATATGTAACATCTGCCCCAACCCCTCAATCCTCCCCCCTTCCTCACTTGACAGTGTGTTTGACCCCCATTCTATAGTCAAACATGCATACATATAGTAAAGTGTAGATATTTTTATCCACCAAACAGTTGAACTTTTTTATAAGTTTAAACATATTGTTATAATGTTTTAATTTTTAATTCCAATCTTGTGTTTCTGATTATACTAGTTGAATACCTGCACAAGCATGAGAAATCACACTTTACACATAAATAATGACAGTGTAAGAGAAAATAAAACTAATTAATGCAGTATTGAGCTATTTCACCATGGATTGAACAATATTGATCAAGCATCGAACAACTATGCAGTAAAAGTTTAGAATAAAAAGAATTTCTTATCTTATGAAAATAAATCACAGATCCAAAGAATTAAAAATATTAATTTAACATATATACAGTGATTGGGATAAGCACGCGCCCTGCACCATAGTCGCATTAAATAAAAAAAATGGCACATAGAATATTGAAACATTGCGCCGTTGTGGCGCACATCATTGATATACCTAGTTTGAGATTTTCCCCACTGACTTCGTAGATATACCAACTTTTCAACTTTTGAGCTGATCCCCCACTTAATCTTTATCGATTAATTAAGTGCTTGAAAAATCTTTATCGCTGTTAATGCTGTAGTAATGGTACAACTTTACGTTCTTTTAAGCGCAAGTATGACTTAGATTTCCTCGTGTCTAATCAAACAGTAAAAAGTTATCCGATTTGTTAATGTCGTTAAATTGCAATTTTAATGCGCACGGACTGGAGATTCCATGGAAAAAAAATTCTTAAGCCTGACAAAGGGTAAACTGACTTTAATTTTTTGCCTTAATGATCAGCCAATACTGGCAGGAGCAGAAGGAGACGACGCGGACAATCACGATAAGAATCCTTACTTTAATAAAACGTAAATTTAACACAAATAATAAAACTAAAGTTATCCACGCCGACGACATTACAGTCTGTCAGTAGTGTTTAGATTATAATTTATTGGTCTCTCGGACTTGTCATTTTAAAATGTCTCATAAAAATTTCAATATGGCGCATTCATTTTAGAAATGTCACATTGACAATAGCTGGTAACGTGCCATTGTCACATTAAGCAATTTACTTATCCCAATCACTGATATATCTATGTCCATGTAAATCCTTCAATTAACAATCGGAACTTCCGTGTTAAGGGTTATTGATCAGTAAGGGGTTCTTTATCGTGCCAGCACCTACCGTAGCATGGGACTTTAGTTTTTAAATGCATTATCAAAGAGACCCACAATTTGAGCGCTTGGAGTAGTACTGTATCTGTTGCTTTGTTTATTTTTAAAAGTTTATTTTACTAATAGATGTATTTGAAGTTATAAATATGAATAAAAGAAAAAAACGTACATTAAAAATGTTCTTTTCATGGTGAATTTGTGTCCGGTCCATGGTGAAATGAATATTATACGAAACTCTGTATAGCTACCCGAACATCTGGAAATTTCCTTTAAAACTAAAATTGTGGATAGAAGATACAAATTCGCGCATTTTATAGATTTAACAATTATCGCATCCTAATTTGCTCAATACTATGCATACTTTAAATCAATTTCCTATTAACATATTCACTATTAACAGATTTATGTAATATATTACTACATGTTGTCATCTCCAAATGACTTAGATCCACCAAATCGTGTCCACCACTTTACTCTCATTTTTGCTATTTCGGGGTAGTTTATCGAAAATGAAAGTAGGTTTTCAATTAATTTCACAATAATTGCTGATCAGGTAGAATTCAATTATAGTTTATAGGGACATCGTCTCATATGTGGTTGAAATTTTAAAGGTGCAATCAATAGCTCATTTGCAAGCATTTCTTAGTTTATTGGCAAAATTTATTCATGTATAAGTATAGATATCTGCTATCTTATAATTGGTCGACTACAAATGAAAACATTTCAGTTGAGAGCGAAAGTTTCGGTTATGTGGGGATCTTCAACAAATTATCTTAGTTTCTTGTTTCATGTTTTATATCATATGCATAGTAGTTTATCAGGCTTAGCTCTAGCTGATACACATGTCATGGACAAGGTGAGACAGCATCTGGAACCTAGGGCTGCCTTGTGCTCAGAGCCAAGATATCTCTATCCAGGCCCATCGTCAAGGAGCTATCTCGCCCTTAAATTTGAAATCATAAATTTTCCCATTAATTTTGTATGTAATAAAATACATTTATGAATTAACAATGCGATAATCAATAAATAATTTTTTGTAAATAATGCAAAATAGTAATATTTAGTCTAATACCTCCGCTTTTCGCCAATCCCAGTAAAGTTAAATGTATTATGTAATTCCCTGTTCCCGTTTGTTATAAAAGGGAAGGAAATGGGCCAGTCCTTTGTGAGGTTCAAAACAGGTTCATTGTGAACAGGTTTGGCACATAAAAGAATCCAGGGCTCAACATTAACTTTTTTTCCTACTTGTCCATTCGGACAAGAGACAAAGATATTTACTTGTCCGAACTTCAACTTCATTTGTCCGAAAAATTTTCTAAAAAGGATTTAATATCGTCAACTTGAAAACTGTATTTAATTTACTTAATATACAGTCTATTTTTATACCTGCTTGATTGATTTTTTTAAAATCTTATTCTCTTGATAAAAACAACAAACGCATAAAACAAAATTTTATCTAGACTTCCCATCTTGAATCAATGACTTCGTAAGATCCGTGGATGCATTCTCTCACCAGAGGGCGCGCTACATTGTGGAGCGTAGCGTAACGCCCTCTGGTGAGAGATTGCCATGGATGATTGAAAGTAGTACGCAATAAGTGAACACCAATCCCGATTGAGTATGACTCAGCTAGTTTACATAGCGATCGAACTTCATTTTCCATGCATTTTACATGTACTTTCGACTCTCAACTACCAATAAACTTTTCACAAAATTGTTTGGAGACTTCTTTACATAAAAAAGCACTTGTCCAATCGAACAAGTGCCCATCAATATTCACTTGTCCGAAATGTTTTTCCACTGGTACCGGACAAGCGGACAAACGTAAATGTTGACCCCTGGAATCCCCACTGCTTAAAGGCCATAAGTGCCTAAGAAGGGGTCTAAATCCCTGACATTTGACAATATGTGTATCAATAGGAGTGAGATATTATTGAGTGGGATGTGCAGCGGTACTCACACAATTATTTTCTACTAGCCTTTCTTAACATTTCATGCTTCTAGTTGAAAACCATACTTCAATTTTGAGTAATTATACTTCTTTCAGACGATGAATCATGATGATCCCTTTGATCTCAAAAAGCCAAAGAAATCAGAGAAAAAGGTATGAAACAGTGTGTTTAGTTTTCTGTATAGTGTTTTATGTGTGGTAGATGGCCTGAGACATAATTGTACTCGTATTTAGATATCCTGAATGCTTTATAGGATTTTACATAATAGCTATGCATATTGCCAAATATTTGACATATGTCACTGTTAATAATCTGATCAGAAATCTAGTTGTGACTTTTTCCATAAAGCAATCTTCATTTTGTGTGACTATTTTAGGCTATAAAAGTAATCTATTGTTATATCTGTTAATATGTTGAACATGTAGATTCATTATTTTATACTTTGAAATTAACTTGGCAATGTATGTTTATAGCATAGTAAAATCACGAGGATGGTCAAGAAGATCATTTTTGCATTTAAAGAGTTACTTACAAACTTGAGTGATGCATTCTATGTTGCCTATTTGTTTTTGGTTTTTTTTTTGGGTTTTTTTTTAGATCTCTGTACTTTTTTCAGATGTAATGCTAGCATAGACTTATAAATTTTACCTTGTTTCTTCTGAAAATTTTCATAGAAACTATTCAAACATTGTACACTCAGGTATGTGGTTTCTTAATGCTTGTCAATTATCTCATATGGAGATGTCACCAAGACCAGTGAAGGGCTTCAAATTCAGGCCTTTGCTCAGCCATTAAACAGTGAGGGTTCTTTAGCATGCCACACCCACTGTGACAATGAATATCTGTTTTTAAAGTCATCTCTGAGGACCTGTGACATTCACACCTGATACCAAGAGTTTGGCTATGGAACTGTCACTACCTGTTTTAATGACTTAGGTTTGTCGCGGCCAGGATTCAAACCCCGACCTTCCACATGCGAGGCGAATGCTATAACCTCTAGGCCACCGTGGCAGTTTGTGTTTTGATACTACCTGAATGTCACTACAATGTTTCGTATAAGAATCTATGTGTATACTGATATGTGTGTCTTAGAAAGAGTGGAAGGAGGTAAACATCAGGATTCACCTGAATTTCAAATTAAAGTACTCTTTTACTTTCAGGGAAAATGTCCTAGCATGATGAGAAAATAGGGAACAGTGCTATTGCCTCACATAGAGAAACCAGTAAGGAGAATGATGCATTTTCAGGTATTAGAAATTAAATACTTCTTGCTGTTACATGTAGCAACAATGAGAGAGAGAGAGAGAGAGAGAGAGAGAGAGAGAGAGAGATCCTTTACTTTAACAAGAATATAACATTTGTAATTTGACACTACCTGAATGTCACTACATGTGTGTTAGAATCTATATATATATATATATATATATATACTATGGGTGTGTCTTAGAAAGTGGAAGGAGAGAGAGAGAGGAGAGAGAGCATCTTTTAATCCTTTAGTATAACATGAATACAACTTGTGTGTTTTGACACTACATGAATGTCACTACATGTGTATAAGAATCTATGTGTATTATAATTTGTGTGTCTTAGAAAGAGTGGAAGAAGGAGGTAAACATCAGGATTCACTTTTACTTTCAGGGAAAATGTCCAAGCATGATGAGAAAATAGGGAACAGTGCCATTGTCTCACTTAGAGAAGCCAGTGAGGAAAATGATGCATTTTCAGGTATAAGAAATTCAATACTTCTTGTTGTTAGCAACAATGAGAGAGAGAGAGGGGGGGAGAGAGAGAGAGAGATCCTTTACTTTAACTTGAATTAAAAAAAATTTACATTTAGACACCTGAATGTCACTACATGTATGTAAAAAAAATTTCATTTTGAAAGAGAGGGAAGATGTTAAAAAAGGAGAGAGAGAGAGAGAGAGAGAGAGAGAGAGAGAGAGAGAGAGAGAGAGAGAATTATCCTTTAGTTTAACTTGAATTAAAAAAAAATTACATTTAAACACCTGAATGTCACTACATGTGTGTAAAAAATTTTGTCATTTTGAAAGAGAGGGAAGATGTTAAAAAAGGAAAAGGAGAGAGAGAGAGAGAGAGAAGAGAGAGAGAGAGAGAGAGAGAGAGAGAATTATCCTTTAGTTTAACTTGAATTAAAAAAAATTATATTTAGACCTGAATGTCACTACTTGTGTGTAAAAATTGTTGTCATTTTGAAAGAGAGGGAAGATGTTAGAAAAGGAGAGAGAGAGAGAGAGAGAGAGAGAGAGAGAGAGAGAGAATTATCCTTTAATTTAACTTGAATTTAAAAAAAATACATTTAGACACCTGAATGTCACTACATGTGTGTAAAAAAATTTGTCATTTTGAAAGAGAGGGAAGATGTTAGAAAGAAAGAGAGAGAGAGAGAGAGAGAGAGAGAGAGAGAGAGAGAGAGAGAGAGCGAGAAATTATCCTTTAGATTAACTTGAATTTAAAAAAATTACATTTAAACACCTGAATGTCACTACATGTGTGTAAAAAATTCTGTCATTTTGAAAGAGAGGGAAGATGTTAGAAAAGGAGAGAGAGAGAGAATCCTTAATATAACAAGAATACAACATTTGTAATTTGACACTACCTGAATGTCACTACATGTGTGTTAGAATCTATATATATATATATATACTATATGTGTGTCTTAGAAAGAGTGGAAGGAGAGAGAGAGAAAGAGAGGGAGAGAGAGCAAGCATCTTTTAATCCTTTAGTATAAACTGAATACGACTTGTGTGTTTGGACACTACATGAATGTCACTACATGTGTATAAGAATCTATGTGTATTATAATTTTGTGTCTTAGAAAGAGTGGAAGAAGGAAGTAAACATCAGGATTAACCTGCATTTCAAATTAAAGTACTCTTTTGCTTTTAGGGAAAATGTTCAAGCATGATGAGAAACTGCGCCATTGTTTCACTTACAGAAGCCAATGTTGAGGATGATGCATGTTCAGGTATAAAACAAATTAATTACTTCTTGCAACTACAACATTAAAAATGAGAGAGAGAGAGAGAATCAATTTTTATACGCCCCTCGAAGACGGGATGTATTATGGTATGGCTCTGTCCGTCTGTCCGAACCTTGTGGGCAGGATACAGACTGAACCATAAGCCCTAGGACTTTACAACTTGGTACATTTGATCACCATGATGAGAGGAAGATGCCTATTGTTTTTCAAGGTCAGAAGTCAAAGGTCAAGGTCGTAGTATCACTTATTAGGAAAACCTTGTGGGCAGGATACAAACCGAACCGTAAGCTCCAGGATATTATAACTTGGTATATTTGATCACCATGATGAGAGGAAGGTGCCTATTGTGTTTCAAGGTCAAAGGTCAAGGTTGTAGTATCACTTATTACGAAAACCTAGTGGGCAGGATACAAACCGAACTGTAAGCTCCAGGATATTATAACTTGGTATATTTGATCATCATGATGAGAGGAAGGTGCCTATTGTTTTTCAAGGTCAAAGGTCAAGGTCGTAGTATCACTTAGAAAAACCTTGTGGGCAGGATACAAACCGAACCGTAAGCTCCAGGATATTATAACTTGGTATATTTGATCATCATGATGAGAGGAAGGTGCCTATTGTTTTTCAAGGTCAAAGATCAAGGTCGTAGTATCACTTATTAGGAAAACCTTGTGGGCAGGATACAAACCGAACCGTTAGCATATTTATGAAGTAGTGCATTCTAAGGCTATCCTTCTTTATATATTGATATCCATTTCTACAAGCATAATAATGAATTAGCTCACAGAGGACAGTGCTAACTTCACTAAAATATGAATCCCACTAAAATATGTTTTCCTTGAGCAAAATTTACGGGCGTATTATGCCACGTTGGCGTTGCTCTTGTTGTTATTTTGACACCTGATTGTCACAACATGTGTGTAAAAATTGGTGTTATTTTGAAAGAGAGAAGAGGTTAGAAGAGAGAAAGAATCAAATTTTTTTGGCACCTGAATGTCACTATGTTAAAATTGGTGTCATTTTGAAAGAGAGAAGAGGTTAGAAAATGAGAGAGAGAGTGAGAGAAGCAAACATTCTTTAGTATAACATAAATATTTCCCTTCACATTTTGATTGATTAAATATTGTTTAACGTCCCTCTCGAGAATCTTTCAATCATATGGAGACGTCACCACTGCCGGTGAAGGGCTGCAAAATTTTGGCCTATGCTCAGCGCTTACGGCCTTTGAGCAGGGAGAGATCTTTATCGTGCCACACCTGCTGGGACACGGGACCTCAGTTTTTGCGGTCTCATCCTAAGGACTGTCCCATTTAGTCGCCTCTTACAACAAGCAGGGGGTACTGAGGACCTATTCTAACCCGGATCCCCACGGGCTTTTTACATTTTGAAGCTATCCATGAATTTCAATACATGTGTATAAGAATCCGATGTATATAATGTTCTTTATCACTTAGAAAGAATGGAAGGAGGAGGTTTACAAGATAGAGATAATATGCATAACTATAAACTTTCTAATGTGTTGTCTTTCAGTAGAGGTGTGTATTGATCAAGATTTTCCGATACGATACAATACAATATTTTCTGATGCGATATCTGATATATTGGATTTACAATGTAGTTAAGCATTTTCTGAAGTAAAATATCAAAATTTAAAAAAATGAAGTGGTTTAATATCTTTTATTTCATAACAAAACAAACAATGACAATTAAAGTCTGAGGAAACACCAATGTCACAATGTAAAAGCGGGGCTTAAAGTCTGAGGAACCTCTGATGTCACAATGTAAAAGCGGATATTAAAGTCTGAGGAACAATCTCTCACCAGAGGGCGTTACACTACGCCCCAGTGAAGCTTGCGTAGCACGCCCTCTGGTGAGAGAATGGTCTGAAGAATCGTGTTCCTGTTAGAAGCCATTTTTAAATTATGAACTTCGATCCCAACTATTAAAAGGGCTATTTTTAAACCCGATATATCGTATCGTCGAAACACCATATTGTATATCGCTAGACAGGCGTATACCGGTGCATTTCGATATATTGATATATTGATTCACCCCTATCTTTCAGGGATATTGCAGTCAATGACTGTGATTCATCTTATAATGCAAAAGTTGGAGATACGCTCCTGCAGGTATGAGCAGAATTTATAATTTGTAAATGAACAACACATGAATAAAAGTTGAGAGAGAGAGGGGGGGGGGGAGCAACCTGCTTCAGGATTTCAGGAATCTTAAATCTATATCTGTATAAGAATTTTTTAAATGTAAAAAGAGTAAGAGAAGAAAGTATACATATTAAAAAAGTATGGCTGCATTTGTAATATCTCTGTGGAATTTCAACGCAAATATCCTGGCATGGATTGGTTTTTTCAGACAGTGACACTGATGCAGAAGATGTGAAGGATTATATGCTTTTAGGTATGAACAAAGTTGTGGTCAACGACAGAAGAAAGACATCAGAAATGGAGAGAGAAAAAAAGATCTCAGTAAAAGAGATCAGCTTGTATTTCAGACATTCTTTTCTGTAAATTTTGACACTTTACCTGATTGTTACTACATGTGTATAAAAATCCATGTTGTTTTGAAAGAGAGAGTGAGTGATCGACTTGACAAGGAATTCACTTGACAAGGAATTGGTGTTAAGCGAATAATGATTCATCACACTTGTCAGAAAGGTCTCTTTTATATAGTTTATACTGACAAAATTTTGGTCTGGTTTCCAACATTGCAAACATTGTAATACGGAATATATAGCTTTAAATCAATTTCATTTATTTATTTTTTTTAGTGAAGGACCCTGATTATGAACCAGACCACTGCTCCGACAGTGATTCAGACTCTCTAATTGAAGGTAATTATCTCTTTAAAGTCATTTTCCCCTGTACTGCAGTACTCAGCAATTGAAACAGAACAATCTTATATACATATATTTACATTCACTGAATTTTTTCTCTTATATTTCTATTGAAATTGACATTGCTTTCATCTGGAGCAATGAAAGCATGTTTGTTGCAAACTTGTTGGATCCAGTTTTTTTGTACCATCTTTCTGTGTAATCATTACCAAATATGGGGCGTCATCAAGGTCAAAGGGTGCGTTGGCTGTTCTGTTTAACGTAACAAATGGGTCAATTATATGATATTTTAGTACTTCAATCTAGTTTATATTTGAAAACAATACAACAAAATATAAATATGAACAATGAAATGTCTTTCTTTGTTGCTTCATCGGGTGATGAAGGTAGCAATCATTGCACAAAAAGTTTACATAACCCGTTTACACGGGTTATGAATTTTTTTTTGCAATGCTAGCTACCTTCATTACCCGATGAAACAACAAAGAAAGCATTTTATTGTGTAAATAACTTGTTAGCTCACCTGAACCGAAGGTTCAAGTGAGCTTTTCTGATCAACATTTGTCCGTTGTCTGTCATCGTTGTTGTAAACTTTTCACAATTTTATCTTCTTGTCATGAACCACTGGGCCAATTTCAACCAAACTTGGCCACAAGCATCCTTAGGTGAAGGGCTTTCAAGTTTGTTCAAATGAAGGGCCATGTCCCTTTCAAAGGGGAGATAATCACAAAAATGCAAACATAGGGTGGGGTCATTTAAAAATCTTCTTCTCAAGAACCACTGGGCCAGAAGAGCTGAAATTTACCTGAAAGTTTGTTCAAATGATGGCTCCCAGGGGTAGGATGGGGCCACAAGGGGGATCGTTTTACATACAAATATATAGGGAAAAACCTTGAAAATCTTCTTCTCAAGAACCACTAAGCCAGAAAAGCTGAGATTTACATGAAAGCTTCCTGACATAATGCAGATTCAAGTTTGTTCAAATCATGGGCCCCGGGGGTTGGATGGGGCCACAATAGGGGATCAAAGTTTTACATACAAATATATAGGAAAAATCTTTAAAAATCTTCTTCTCAAGAACCACTGAGCCAGAAAAGCTGATTTTTACATGAAAACTTTCTGACATATTGCAGATTCAAGTTTGTTCAAGTCATGGCCCCCGGGGGTAGGATGGGGCCACAAGGGGGATCAAAGTTTTACATACAAATATATAGTTAAAATCTTCTTCTCAATAACCACTGAGTCAGAAAAGCTGATATTTACAAGAAAACTCTCTGACATAATGCAGATTCAAGTTGTTCAAAGCATGGCCCCGGGGTGTAGGATGGGGCCACAAGTGGGGGGGGTGTCAAAGTTTTACATACAAATATAGGGAAAATCTTTAAAAATCTTCTTCTCAAGAACCATTGGGCCAAGGAAGTTGACATTTACATGAAAGCTTTCTGACATAGTGTAGATTCAAGTTTGCAAAAATCGTGGCCTCCAGGGGTAGTTGGGGGCCATAATAGGGACTAAGGTTTTACATGCAAATATATATGGAAAGTCTTCAGATATGGGCCAAGGTGACTCAGGTGAGCGATGTGGCCCATGGACCTCTTGTTTCTGCAGTGTTCGAAATTAACCATAGACCGAGTCTATGTCAAATGACACTGGTCTATGCCAATTGTAATTGAGATAGACCAAATTGTCCATGCAGATTTCTCGGTCTAAAACAATAGAGTTATCCCAAAAGTTGACTTCTGATAAACGTTATGAGGAAAGAGGGACATCGTTATGGAAATGGAAAGAAAATATGCTTTCTAAGTACATTAGAAGTAAATGACAATGTTTTAAATTTGTGGGGTTTTTTTTTTTCAATGTTGCGGTCTATGCCAATTTCATTAGGTCTATGTCATCTTGTTTTGGCATAGACCAATGGTCTATACCAAGTTTTAAACCAATTTCAAACACTGTTTCTGGTTGTAACACCTATTTGTTTGGGTAAAAAAAATATAGTTTATACTTGCACGAACATTTCACACTTAAATATATATTGCTTTCTGGGTTTTAAAGCATAAGCTGCCCCAATACAGTTTATACTCATATAAATCAGGTAGCTTTTGTATTTATTCCTTGAATGTTTTTTGTCAATAGAAAACCAAGATGATCTTCCTGACAGTTTTAGGAAAGTGACCTCATGATAGAAGGTAATTGCCTTTCATCTTCTTTAGTCTCACACCTTGCACTGAAGAAGGGGATATTAAATTGGATCTTTCCATTTATCCATCTGTTAGTCAACCAAGGGTTTTTCAGATGATATCTCAAGAACTTGGAATAAAACTTTGTAGGTGTTATCCTCATAACTTAAGAACGGCCTTTATTTTTAGCTCACCAGAGCTGAAATCTCAAGTGAGATTTTCTGATCGCCTGTTGTCCGTCATCTGCCCATCTGTCTGTAAACTTGTTACATTTTAGACTTCTTCTCCAGAACCACTGGGCCAATTATAACCAAACTTGGCCAAAAGCATCCTTGGGTGAAGGACTTTCAAGTTTCTTCAAATGAAGGGCCATGTCCCCTTCTAAGGGGAGATACTCACAAAAATGCAAAAATAGGGTGGGGTCATTTAAAAATCTTCTCAAGAACCACTGGGCCAGAAAAGCTGAGATTTACATGAAAGCTTCCTGACATAGTGCAGATTCAAGTCTGTAAAAATCATGCCCCCCCCCCCAGGGTAGGATGGGGCCACAATAGGGGATCAAAGTTTTGCACACAAATATATAGGAAAAATCTTCTTCTCAAAAACTACTGGGCCAGGAAAGCGGAAATTTACATGAAAGCTTCCTGACATAGTGCAGATTCAATTATGTTAAACTCATTTACATAACTAATAAATAGAAAAAAAAATATTTTAGAAATTTTATCCGTAAGAACCATTAGGCCAAAGAAGTTTACATTTGCACGAAAGAATCCTGAGATAGTGCAGATTCAAGTTTGTTAAAATCATGGTCCCCAGGATGGGGCCGAAGTAGGTAGTCAAAATTTTACATGCAAATATATTATATAATAGGGAAAATCATTAAAAATCTTCTGAAAAATCACTGGGCCAGAAAAGTTTATGTTTACATGAAAGCTTCCTGACATAGTATAGATTCAAGTTTGTATAAACCATGGTCCCTGGGAGAAAGTTGGGGCCACAATAGAGATCAAAGTTTTACATGCGAATATATAGGAAAAATCTTTAGAGACTCAGGTGAGCAATGTGGCCCATGGGCCCCTTGTTTTTAAGTCAAATGCTTAAAGGCCAATGTTGTGATGTTGCACAGTGTAGAAAACATGTAGTTTGTGGATGATATCTCAAGTAGCATTTAAGATCTTTGCAAATTCCTTATATACCAATAACAAATACCCATTATTTTTTATGTGAACTACTTAAGTCATATTATCTTACTGGACCCTAATGAGATTTTGGCATGAAACTGCTGATTTTTGAAAAATACCTAAATGTCCTACACATGCCCTACGTCCTATATTATTTTCTTGTTCAAAGTTTCTAAATGATGTCTCAAATAGTATTTGGGGTCTTGGTTTAAAACTTTGCTTGTACTTTAAGTTTTCTTATTACAAATAAAGACCCCTTTTGTAATGAAGGTCATGATCAAAATAAAGGTATAGGAAATTGTTTCATGAAGTAAGGAAAGTAAAATTCTATAAATTTGCTTGCTGTACTTGATAGTAACAAAGTTTATATTATAGTTTCAGAATGTCCTACCATTGATCCTGGAAGTGAAAAAGTATCTGATAGTGAAGAAAGCTACGGTAGCATAGAGAGTGAAAACTATCCCATGCTCTCTGGAAAGAAAGAAAAAGACATTTCTTTTTAAGCCATAAGGTGTTCCCAAAAATTCAATTGGAAGCTTCAACAAACTGCATGCCTGCTTTTTTGTGATAAGATGATTGCTAACATTGCAAGACATCTTGAACTAGCACACAAAGCAGAAGTTGAAGTAGCCAGGGTTTTAGCTTTCCCCCCAAAAAGCAAAGAAAGGGGATAAATGAGGGAGGAACTTCAAAGTATTAATGTGTGCATTATGTATAAATTTATTTGATGTAATCACTAGTAAAACCGATTTTGCTTAATATACATTTTTTTCTATGCACTGCATAATTATGTAGATGCAATAACTGGGACTTAACATTTGAAAAGAAGTTGTTTGTGATTCTTTGCAATTGTACTATGAACCTGTAAGTTACATCATTAAATATAATGCTAGATTCAATACTTGTCCTGTCATTCAGTCTCGAAATGGTGGCTTTCTAAATGGAAATGTCTACTATGTACTTGACCTATATAGCTTTGCCAGAAAATGAAGGATTTATGCTTAAATGCATGTAATATAAGTGTAGGGAACAGTATAAGAGGGAACTTATACTGCCTCGCTAGAGAGCTAGCTTTTCTAGTGATGTGGTAGAATCTCTCTTGATTATGCAAGTTAAGCAACAGCGAGCGTGATCAGCACTTGGCTGGGTGACAGCTACATGTTACAAATTGGTGGCAGTGGTGGGATAGCCAAGTGGCGCTATTCCGTTACACATTTTTGGTGTCAGAAGTGGGATAGCCAAGAAGCGCTATCCCGTTGCACAAGCATAGGGGTCAACTGCAATTTTCCTCAAAAGTACATTACCGTGGCCAATTAATAGCACAGGCACCTGAAGTATGGGGTATTAGGCTTAACCCCCCCCCCCCCCCCCCTTACCAGTATAATAAAATACACCGGTAGAAGGCCCAATCTTTAAAGCTTACAAAAAGCATCAAATGATTACATAAATTGAAAGAGGGATGAGATAGACAGGGAATTCACACATTTCAGAGTTATTGTCACGAAAAATTTATAAAAGGGGGGGGGTAGTAATATCCGTACTTTAGTTGCCTGTGATTAATGGAACCCACAAAAATCTTGGTGTCAACTACCTAATTAAAAATATTTTTAGAAAATAATTCTATTTGTTACAAAACTTTGATTGGCTGGTTATTGAAATACACTACTAGCATCCCACTACATGTGTATGACAGACGTCTCCATATGAGTGAAAAATTCTCGAGCCAGACGTTAAGCAAAATACAATCAATCAATCATGTGTATGACAGGAATATATTCAAAGTAAAGACATGTGTATCGAGTGGTTAATGAGAGGAGATAATTAGATATAAATTCGAAATTAAACGCAAGTAGTCGGTTTCATGTGTGTCTACAAACATCCCACTACACGTGTATGACAGGAATCTCACTATTAAATACTCAAAGTAAAGACATGTGTATCGAGTGGTTAATGAGATGAGATAAATAAAGGTAAGTTCATAATTTAACGCAAGTAGTCGGTTTCATGTGTGTATATCAACACCGACAATGTAGTGAGAATCATGTGTGTGTCAGTGAAGAGTCACGTGGTCAGATGTAGTGGAGTTCAGGTGAAATTTCAAATTTTTAATAAAAGGATTTCATGGGTAATAAACCCTGTTGGCACATTAGAGCAGGCCCTCTTTTACAAATTTGCTCAAAATTGCTCTCCAACATGCTTAGAAAATAGTGTAGTGACTTTCAGGAGTAAAGTCATGTGTAGTGAGTTTCAGGTGTATACAAGTGTGTGTGTGCTGAAATTACCAACAACACAAATAATGTGAAATTGTTATAATATTCAGATCAACACTTTGGATATTGATTTTTAATGCTGCTGCTCTCTCTCTCTCTCTCTCTCTCTCTCTCTCTCTCTCTCTCTCATGAACTGTGAAATCATATAAAAATTGGAAACTTTATTAAGCCTTTTATTCGCCATGGAAGTATCTTTCTCTACAATGAAATAACTGCAAAATCTGACGTGATCGAAGATAAAACTTTGGGTCTACAGAAAATTCAAAAGATTCGCGTATCTCTATGCAGGAGAACTCCCGATACTACGAGAATAGATAATTGAAAGGAAAAAAAATAGTTCTTTGACAAATGAAGTTCTGATTTCAAACTGTCTGGAGTAAGATGCATTAATATTGCGTGTATGGTACTTGAGTTTGATTTACTTCCGGTATGTCGACATAGTTTCCTTATTTCTGTACAAATGCAGCCATTCCTGCTGACTAATTAGGTGCGTGGAAGTGATACTCGTTAACAAATCTGGAATCAAAAAGGACTGAAATTCTGTCTTGAAGATGTTAGGGTTGTGCCAGTCTCTCTGTTACATGCTTTGTATTAGTTTTGTTGCGGGTCATGATGAAGGAAGAAGTGGCAACGGGATAACGTGTCAGGATCCGAACCTCCGCCCCGTGGACTGGTAAAATTAGTACTATTTAGTAATAACATGTACTGTATTCAGTCATAGTACCTTTAAAATTGAAAGATAAATGTTGATTTTAGATGTAAAGACAAATTTTGCAGAAGAAATAAATGGCATTTCTCTGATGACACTTCTGTCATTTTAGGTTCATTGTGTACAAAACTCCCCAGGACTTGCAAAATGAACACAAGTCGATATCGGAGGGCGTGGCCTTCTATTATATGGACTCCCATAATCCCTTGCTGACCTTGTCTCAAGTCACCATAGACCAGGAAGGACACGCCCTGTATAACACGCTTCAGCAGATCTATCTCAATGTAAGCTTCTCCAATATTCATTTTGGACGCTTGGTACGCGAGTCTTTGAAGAAATTTGTAAATGGATCGTTTTTCTTGGAAGTTTTTTTTTTCCGAAGTACTAACGATGTATGTTTTGAACTTGAATACTGCGCAGGTGGTGTTCGAATGAAACCTACTATTGGACACATATACCGGGAATTGATGCCTAAATGACTATACTCATTTTGATTTCAAATGGAAATTGTTAATGAGCTCTTTCTCTTTCAGTACTTTGTGGTGGAATACGCCATGTATAATGATGAATCTCCGAAAAAATCTAATAAGTCTTGGACAGGAAAGCCGAAATATGGTCTCACTAAAGGTAACTCCACTCCATCCGAAAGCATAGACATGTGCAAAAGTTTAACAAGGTCATAAGATAAGTTTAAAACTCATTTCTTCCGCAGGAGTATATGCTTTTGATAAACGGACAGGGTTTTGGTTGATCTCAACTATCCCCAAGTTCCCGCCTCCCAAGGGCAAGGGTTATGCCTTCCATAAAGACGCCAAGCGGGACGGACATATTGTGCTTTGTGTGACCCTTAATTCGGACAGTGTGCAGGACCTCCGTAAGTACACGTAATAATTTCACAATGATTGGCGCCGCGACGGGGTTATCTTGTTCTCTGTAACGAGAAAAATATTTCGATAAGAACATTCATTAAATTCAGTGATCAAATAAATTGCAGATGAAGTTTTCAAAGTTACTCGGCCCCAATTCTATGACCAAAAGGGATATGATGCGAGAATGTCAACAAAGCAGCCTGCGAATGATACCCTGGTGCTGGATATGTATACTCACGACAACATGCAACTGAAGTGTTTAGCGAAAGGCCCCTTATATCAAAAAGGTTAATTGGGCATTTTTTTTTTTATATTTTCGGAAATATTTCCTTTCATGTGATTATTGAAGGAAGTAATAGAATTAATTACTATATATAAATCATGATGTTTGTTACAAGTACTTCTATATTTAGATCTGTACGATTCCTTGGTGGCCCCCAGTCTTCAGAAAAATCTGTGGGTCCAGTCCCTGCGGACTGGTGCCGGCCTCCCCTCCACCTGCTCCCAGTACAAGGTCTGTACACGGGGGCTGCCCGATTTTCTTTGTAATGTTTCTCATACGATATATCAGAGTTATATAATGTCATTGTCTGGGCTAATGCCATAAAATAAAACATCACATTTATATACATGTGTTGTAGTCTGGGATAAATATATGCAATGAAATATAATAATACATTCACTGACTTTTGTTTAGGTTGATATAAGGATTTATTATTCCAAGAGACCTGATTTTAACTTCTACTTCACCTTGAGCAATGGTTTGCAATGAAAACATACGACAAAACATAAAATGTTTGAAACAGAATACATAAATGGAAACTGTACTTCACAAATCACAAAAGTACACTGGTTCGTTAAGTGAGCACTAACGAGTTTAAAATTGACAATTGAGCATTCTGCATTGTTTTTATATTAATGTAGGTGATCAATATTGTCCATGTTAAATTCCCGGACACCATAGCTTTCCCTTCCGGTAAGCGCGACCACGCTAAGTGGGCGGTGTCCGAGACGGAGGGGATTTGGATGTGTATTGGGGACCACGACCGACGGGTAAGCGACTCCTAGTTCCTTCACACAATTGTATCCCCTTGTAATGACATTCCAAGGGAACTGCATGCGAGCTTTAGATTGGTTTCACCCATTTAAATAAATAATTTCGGTTATATCCTTTAATTGTTTTCGTTATATGAATAGTGATATCGATTTTTCGGATTTTTTAATTATTATTTTTGCAACGATTTGAACACAATATTTGTTCTCAAAATGAGGTATTCTGGTTTACAGGCTACATCGTTCGACAGAGGGGGAGGAGCGTTGTGTATGACCAGTTATCCAGTCTGGAAGGCATTTCACAATATCACAAACTCCTTGAACAAATGTTAATTTGTATGGACGCCGTTCATCTGAGATTGAAAATGTATACACTGCATTGCGTTGTATCAGCTTGTAGATATAAAGTTTATTATGATAATGCCATCACTAGTTGTGTAGGCCAGGATGGATCAGTTACTTTGTAAAATCTTTGTAGAATGTGCAGCACTACTAGATTTTGAAACCACATTGAAGATGTGGTCGCCCTTGATCAGTTCACATTGTCTGTCTGTCTGTAACATTTTAATGTGATGAATATCTGACGTAGTTACAATTTAGATATATATTTCGGTATAGTTACATGGTATGTAAATGACTATCTTACTAGAAAAGAAAAGGATTTTCGTGAAATTCCTTCGACAGAGTTGTAGATGCACAGAATTCGGAGCTCTAATGTTAACGACAACAGCTGATAAGCTTTAGTTCTAGCTCGTCCTTCGGTTCAGGATATTAAGTACAAGAATTTGTTGATTATTCTCAAAATTACCGCATAGGGTTTTTTCGCGGGGTGATAAATTTGGCTTATTTTAGCGGTTAGATAGCCTTCCACTAAAATGTCACTCACTAAATATGCGCCCAATTGTGAATTCGGTATTTGCAAGAGATATAAATCTTCCTTGTCCGCCAAAATTTATTCTGCTAAAATTATTAGCATACCTTTGAGCCAGCAGATCACCAAATTTTAGACCCGCGAAAAAAAAACCGCTATACGGTATGTACATTTCCAATGGTTTTGCCGTAAATTCACTATAGATCTACTCGGTAGTTTACATTCAGAATAGACCTAGATGATATCTTTCATTGCAAAATAGCTAGCTAGATCACTTCAGTCTTTTAATTACTTATTACTGCTATTGTACTGTATGTTTCATTTTATAGTGGCAAAACTATTTAACAACAATATGATTAGAGACTGGGAAAAAACTCGTAGAAAACAGTTCAATCAATTGTCGTTCGGAGAAATTGCAATTTTATAATATTGATAGGAATCTTTAAAAATTTGCCCCTAGGTCTGAGTCAGGTTATATGTAACACAGTGTGCATAGGTTTTGTCAGTGACCACATGATTCTTCGGGGGTTTTTTTTTTCTATCATTATCATCTTTTGTCAGTGCCAACATGCTTCTTTGAGGGGGTTTTCCCATCATTATTATCATTTGATTGTTTCCAATATTCATATGTTAAGTTTTTCAACAATAGAAATAAAACATAGTATTGATTTATACATCATGTGTTGTGTTTTTCATGGAACATATCCGTTTTTACTCTGTTCTGTTCTACCGGTGCTTGTGGACAGGTCTTACACCCCAGCCCAACCTGTATTTTTAGCGATCATAAGGTTGATATATGATGATATGACATTCATAAAACGGTTTCTCTGTGACATTTGTTTATTTCATTAAAATAACAATAGGCCAGTGGGCCTCATTGCTCACCTGGTTGCCTTGGCTGTGTTCTTGTTCATCTGTTGTGATTCTTAACAGATTTTTTTTTCAATGTTTATTCCCGCGAAAAAAATTGACCCCAAGGGGTAATGGCATAACGTAGCTGCAGAACTGTAACTCTCTGAGAAAATATTGGGAAAATGTTCAGATCTGTCCTAATATTTTCTCTGAGAGCTACAGGTCTGCAGCTAGATGTAACCGAACTTGAATTCACACAACATCTGGTTATCTCAATACCAGTATGACTAACATGACCTTGAATTCTCACGACATAGGACTATCTCAATACCAGTATGATTAACATGACATTGAATTCACACATCTGACTATCTCAATACCAGTATGATTAACATGACATTGAATTCTCACGACATAGGACTATCTCAATACCAGTATGACTAACATGACCTTGAATTCACACATCTGACTATCTCAATACCAGTATGATTAACATGACCCTGCTGTTTTTGGAGATTTTCTTCCTTGTATATGCATCCACCCCAGGGCTAATAACTTTATTTTTTTAAAAACGTGAATTGAATCACACAACTTTGGAACGTTTGAATTTTGATATGATTAAATGTGGCCCCGCTTCTCTTTTCTCTTTTTTTTTTTAAAATTGTTTTGATTGATATCCTATATATTCAACTATATAATAAATTTAATTTCCTATTGTGGTCCCACTCTACCCCTACAGGACCCCTGATTTGAACAATATTGAATCTTGTTTGCATATTGATACCGGTATGAGATGAAGAATTTTAAAGATGTTTCCGAGTATAATTTTTATGTAAAACTTTGAGCCCCTATTATGGCTCCAACCTCCCCGTGGGTCAAGACTTGAACAAACTTAGTCTGCAATACCTAGGGACACTTGCGTATTGATACCACTAATCATGATCCTGCTGTTCTTGAGAAGATTTTTTCCTATATATTCCTATGTAAAACTTTGATCCTCTATTGTGACCCCACTCTACTTCCGGGTCCACACAACTTAGATAAATTTGAATCTGCGTTATGGAGATGCTTGCATATTAATATGACTAAGCATAGTCCTGTTCTTGAGAGGAAGATGTTTCTTATATATCTACATGTAAAATTAAACTTTGATCATCTATTGTGGACCCACCCTACCCCCGAGGGCCATGATTTGAATAAACTTTAATCTACACTATGTCAGGAAGGAATTATTCCATCTTATTTTTGCCTCTCCTTGATTATCCCCCCTTTAAAGGGAGCATGATACTTGAATAAACTTGAATCTTCTTTACACAAGGATGATTTTTGGCAAGTTTGATTGAAATTGACTCAGTGGTTCTGGAGTAGATGAAAATGTGAAAAAGTTTACAGTCAGACAGACGGACGGCGGAAACATGGGATCAGAAAATTCACCTGAGCTGAAAGCTCTCTCAGCTTAAGGTAAATAAAAAAAACTACCTCATAAGATGAATATTTTGTGAAAAATATACGCTTTTAAATACATTTTCTTATCAATTCAATAGCAACAAATGGTACGTTAAAATGGTAAATTACCGCAACATGAATACCTTTCGAATTTCGGGGGAAAATAATTTTTTTTTTTTTTTGCTTCGGTTTTATAATCTAGAACTGGGAGGCACTCTTTCCTTACCTGTTTGTGATGATTATGTAATATGTTTGCAATAAGGCCAGTTTGCCCCAGATGGTTATGTATAATGTGTATTTTGATTGGCCTCCCAGTTTTTCATCACTACACTCTTATTACGTCATTTTCCAATAAATGGGAATTAACTGTTGTTTGATCAAGAATCTAGCCATCGAAGACAGCATGCTTAATATGATAAGTATTTCGAGAAGTTTTACCTAGAATATCTTTTTATAAGAGGAAGCTGTCGTTATTTCCTCATGAGTTCCTGAAATATAAGATCATTACCCTCGACTTCAAATTATATAATAATAATTATGATTACATGAAATACATTCATTCTTTCATCACGAAGCACCGACTTTTTATTTTGAGAGAAATGTTGAATACTCAATTATGACATCACACGATAACCCCTGTCGACTTCCCCATCACAATCTTATATAGAGGAGTCCGATCCCCTGGAATACAATTAATTTATCTATATATCCTTACTCGTGCCGCGTCACCTCTTCACGCTAATTATACTTACGCCAAGGAAACACCAGCACACCTATATTTAATGCTTGCAATAAGTGCATTTTATTCACAACTCACGAAATAACAGTAGGTGTGAGATATATTTTACTGGACGTCACTGGCCTCCATCATGGTTAGGTATGTCCATCTTTATTTTGAGCTGAGGGGTGAGTGTGCGGTACTTGAGGGTAGTGAGGCATTCACTGGACTGGGGGTGCGGTACTTGAGGGTAGTGAGGCATTCACTGGACTGGGGGTGCGGTACTTGAGGGTAGTGAGGCATTCACTGGACTGGGGGTGCGGTACTTGAGGGTAGTGAGGCATTCACTGGACTGGGGGTGCGGTACTTGAGGGTAGTGAGGCATTCACTGGACTGGGGGTGCGGTACTTGAAGGTAGTGAGGCATTCACTGGACTGGGGGTGCGGTACTTGAGGGTAGTGAGGCATTCATTGGACTGGGGTGGTACTTGAGGGTAGTGGGGCATTCACTTGACTGGGGGGTGGTACTTGAGGGTAGTGGGGCATTCACTGGACTGGGGGTGCGGTACTTGAGGATGGTGAGACATTCACTGGACTGGGGGTGGTACTTGAGGATAGTGAGACATTCACTGGACTGGGGGTGCGGTACTTGAGGGTAGTGAGGCATTCACTGGACTGGTATTTTACAGTACTGTTTAGAAGTACTATTAACAGAAGTACTAAATAGCAAAGTACTATTTAGAAAACGCTTAAATAAAATATTTCTATGCATCTATATGACAAGATAATTTTTCTTATTTTTGTGCAAAAACTTCGTTAATTAGTTCATTTTTGAAAACCTGTTCTAATGAAATCTGAACGAAAATCGAGATCATAATCTATTCCGATTCCCCCCCCCCCCCCCCCCCCCCCCCCCCCCCCCCCCCCCCATAATTCGAATGATGTAACAATATGTAGGATAATACAAACTAATTATGATCTATTGAAACATTTATACGAGATATTATATAAAACTTCTATGATGGTTCTCACTGTGAACAGGATGTCGATATAAAGCAACCTCAAACCCACCCGCCACCCCTATTAATCAAATCCGGCCACCCCCACCAATCAAACCCGGCCATCCGCCACCCGCATCAAATTAAAAGAAATTGTAATTATTCAAGTCATGTCTGTTTTTAAGGAAATGTTTCGCAAAGCCACGAATTCTCGAAATTTATCCTATTTTCTCGTCCATTTCAGTATGGGTTTAACTATTCTTCCTTTCACGGTCATTTTACTGACCAGGGAGGTGGACGTTTGCTTTTGTCTGAGTTGTTTGTCACCATTGGCAAGACCTGTAGATTGGTAAGAATTAACGCATGATGATACTAGTATCTGAGGTCGAGTAATGATTATTAATAAGGAAAGCATGCATAAATTCACATATACACAAATAAAGACATGTATTCCATCCTGATAAGGTTTATGATGTACAAAGTACCCAGATCTACCCACAGCATGTCAATCAAAACAACAGGGGAGGAGTTCTACTATTTAGACTCGGACCGACCTGTCTTTTCCTTTAACAATGTCAGCATACAGAAAGAACCTGGAAACCCATTGTTCAAAACTCTTCAACAGATTTATGGCGGAGTGAGTACTCTCTCTCTCTCTCTCTCTCTCTCTCTCTCTCTCTCTCTCTCTCTCTCTCTCTCTCTCTCTCTCTCTCTCATTGAGAGAAGTACATGTATTTATCGTATATAACATTGTATACCCCACTGTTTATTTTAGGTCTATACAATGTTTTAGTACTTCGAAGGTAGTTTTAACTCATCGTATTGACCGAGAAAATGACACTATTTTTTCATCATAATTAATACATCGAAAATCACTACAAGAACTTACCACACGATAACTGGTTGGCCATCTTTGTTTACATCTAGAGTGCAAGACTTAGTCAAAAGTGATGAAGATGCGATTTCATTGGACGATACTAACACAATTTGAAAATTCCCAAATGGGGAGGTGGTGTTTAAAAAAGTCAAAGACACGTGGGATGAACATAAACTTGTATTTTTTCTAGTCTGTTGGATTTCAGTCGAACAAAGATCTCAACATTATTCAGTCATAAAATAACTGTTTTCTTGCTTATATGTGTATGTGAATTGGTCGGATCCTAAGTCATATTACATTAAATATAATAGAAAATATTCAACACTGTGTAATCCGACACGCCATCTAAACCGACATTGATTTTATTTCCCACAGCACCGCTGATTCGACAGGTTTCCCTGTACGACATTATATACGACATTGTATATCTGTTTTTCTTCTTTGCAACGTTATTGTATGTGACATCGTTTTTCTGTATTCGTTGTAAATGATATTCTATATCGTATTCATTTATATATCTGAGGTCAATACGATGCTCTAGCTGAGTGCGGAGAACGAGATGAATACTAGTATAATCTTTACTCATTACACCCCCACTTTTAAATCTACACAAAATAACTACCATAAAGCCGTAAGACAGGCGAGCTTGTTGGAGCAACCGGCATTTATTATGTAAGGCCATACAAATGCACATTTTTACATACAATGCTATATATTTTTTTTATAAACGACACTAACTTGTACAGTATTGTGAAACGAAAACATGAAGTACTGCTTTGTTTTAAGTGTCTAAATTTTTAAACCCCCATCACTGACGTTAAAAACTGCCCAGGAAAAACCATAGATGGTTAACTATGGAAACCTGTGTCCGTGCAAGTGTAAATAACATCTCTGGGGCAATGCCGGACGAGCATTTAAGCAGAACTGTAGTAATAAACATTGAAAAATGATAGTAATATCTATTTTAATAAAAGCTCGAGCGCCTCGTGTGAATTATTGGCTTAGAATGACCAAACACGAGACTATTACTCGAATTCACTACAATTCTATTGGCCTTCCTATGACCCCGCCTACTTTTTGGCGCGTTGATACGTTTCTATCATACAATATTTTCTCGCTATTCTACGAAACGCGGGAAAAATCTATACTTCAAGGGTAGCTAAAGTATGGTATTTGTCGCGAGAAAATATCAATTTTTATTTTATATACCCCGGTATTATATGATTGAATAATTCAAAACATCGACACTGGCTACAAGAGCGGATACCTGGTCAGCCATCTATGTATCCAGCTAGACAGGCACAACATATAGTCAAAAACATCGAAATCGGCTACTTAAACATGTACAACTTACCAAAGTATATCTGATCAGTCATCTTAGATCGGGCTCGATGTTACTATAATTCAAAAATCGTTACTTCCGTTTGTGATGGAAGTCATACATTCCCCGTTCCCTTTAAAAAAAAAAAAAAAAAAAAAAAAGGAGCCGAAAGTGAGTACAGACGGGAGTTTTGAAATTTCCATTTTATTTTGTTGGAGAAATCTAGTATTATTACATTCACATTGACGGTATGAGCACGTGGATATCTTGTATAACATTCTATTTGCCCGAGGTTGTTCAATCTCAGCCAATCGGAAAGCAAGGAATTATTAGATCATATGATAATGACAATGATAACTGTACTGCAACATTGTACAGATACATGTATATGTGTCCACAAGTAGATGGCGATTTTCGTTTACAGACATTTGCAAGTATGGAACTAATACTGATGTAAACTCGGATTGATTTTTCCAGAAATCACGGGAGTATTCCATGTACAATGATCATCCACCTACCCTGGAAACTCTACCATCACGTGACCGTAAAATTTTGCGGTTGGAAAACCACACGATGTCATCCCAATTGACAAACTATGCTCATATGAAAGGTTTTACTTTTACAAAAATATTTAGCACTATTGAAAAAAAAAAATAGTACACATTGAATACAAAAAACTGTTAATCTCATAAATCCTTTAAAAATAAAAATTTAGAGTAGTGCAAAAACGGATCCCTGGACACACCAGAGGTGGGATCAGGTGCCTATGGAGGAGTACACATCACTTTTTGACCTGTCACACCCGCCGTGAGCCCTATATATCTTAAATTGTTATGAAACACGTCAGACAGCATTCGACTTAACGACAGGCTGTAATTGCAAATCATTTCCTTTATAATGACCATAGAATTTGCTAAATGCTGGCTTCGTAACCTTAACTTATTTGTCAGTCGCCTCCCTCGATTTAGAAATTGATCATACGCAGAACATGCTCTCGTGTATCGAATCAGTTGAGACATAACATCGTCACCATATACAGGTGATAATGAAATATTGCTACGTGAATATAGTGTTTTGGGTCAGAACTACCTGAAATGCCAGCAAATTAAGTCAATTGTACAGTATCAGAATTCAAAGATTTAACAATTAAGTGAATGCATTTACAAATATGTAAAGAAAAATATATCAATGAAAATTACTAACTTATCATATTATCGATCTCATTAGGCTGAAAGTCACAATATTCCATTTTCTTGTTAACCATCCGTGAAGCGAAGTGGTGGAACTCTTGTCTCGTGATTAAAAGATCGTGATCTGTGGCCAGTGGCAGATCTAAACTTTACTGGGAAGGGTGGGGGGGGGGGGATGAGGCCCGAAGGGCCGGCATGGTAGGGGCTTACCACCTACGATTTAGGGGGGGGGGGGGGGTATCGAGAAAATGTTAAAAAGATCGATTCAAAATGGTGTGTTTAATGCATTTTAGATTAAAATTCTCGTTTCTTTATTTATTTATTTTACTTTACCTTAATTATAACCTTTCATTTTGTACATTGAGGTGTCACATTTCAGGTGCTTATGCCTTTGATGACGACACTGGATTTTGGTTAATTTCGAGCGTTCCCGAATTCCCAGCTCCCCGGAAACAAGGTTACAGATATGAATTGAAACAGATAGTCAAAGGACAGTCAATCTTGTGTGTCACGGTACCCAGAAAGAATTTACCGGAAATGGGTAATTCTTGGCTGTAATGTTTATGGATATGGATTTTTTTTTGGGGGGGGGGGTTGTTTTTGGTCTCGTATGTTCGTCTCGCAAGAATGAAATTGAATTTGAATTAGCAAATGTTAAACATAGGATATCGACTGGATATCGGGAAATATGCCCACGCGTGGTAAAGCAGACTGAGCCTGCGAGGTTCACTTCTGCGAAACGACAGAAGACGGACAAATTCAGTCAACAGCCTTTTTAAGCGCTGGTCGCGCATGCGCCAGCGATTATTTAAATATTATATTTCAATATGCACTTCTACATTTATTTTTTTGTAAATATACGCGAGATCACAATATTCGAGTTATGTAGGCAAATTTGACACCACAATAAAGTGTGCGGGCATTTATAGCTCAGTAAAATTCCGGGTACTTTCTTTAAAATCACAGACACTCGACGTTTGAAATATCTATAATAAAAACAAATTGTCTTCCTGTAAACAGAATGGAGGACAAAGTTTTTAATAATAGATATTTATAGTGTCTGTGTTTAAAATATATAATAAATCTGTCCACACCGCTACATATGACTTCAACGAATCGTTATCCGCCGCCAATAAATGATTGATTGAATCACAGGCAATTGCATCGCTTGGGGGTCGAATTTACTATATAAAGAGTACTCTTTATTAAATATAGATCTATATTTATGGTATCACAGAGTTCGGGCCCAAAACGGGCTTAGCCCCTGTGCATTAGACTACATGGCAAGGTGCACTGTATTTTTGGAGGTAGGAGACCGCAAGATTGGGATGATAATCCACGTAAGTTTACAATCTTAATCCAAAGGTGTGACTTACGAGATCTTTGTTAACAGATGGTCTATTTTTTTTTCCAAATCATAACGCTCTCTCAGTCGCGTGCTTTAAAGTTCATAATCCGTTCATTCAATGTGAACGGATTGTGTCTCGCGCTGAAATTTGTTGGTTCATAGAAGAAAATTCGATTTGTAATATAAAGTCACAACCGAAAGAACCGTGATTCTCACTTCAATATGCCGAGCGTTTGCCGAAGTAGACGTAATTATAATCACTAGCTATGTTTACGTCTTAGGTTTGACACGGCTTGGACACGAGCGGGGGCTGGAACTTACGACCTCCCAGTTACGAAGCGAACACTCTACCACTGAGCTACCGCGACCGTTACATAAATGACGAGTGCTTGACCTTAATTAATCATTAGCTACAAATCATTAAACATTAGAAATAAACATACCACAGCGTGAGGTCCAGTACTGTTTCGTAATAATTACAAAGTTTAACAACTACATGTAGGCAGTGTTGGTAAGATTCTTTTATATCGATGTAGTTTCATATGCAAATTATTTTCATTTTGGTTTAAATATTTTTCTTTAAACCATTCAAATAACGACAAACTCAGGAAATTATAGCACTGTATTTGTGTGTTAACTACTCAACATGAACAAATATTTAGTCCAAGTTACCTTCGTTTCAGAAAGAGTGTTCAATCTCACCAAGCCTAAGTTTTATGATGGTAATGGACCCACGATGAAGACTTCAGATCAACACAACACCACATCTCCTATCGACATTCCTTTCATATCTAAAGGAGGACAAAAATTTCGACTATTTGCCAAATCTGCCTCCTTTGGAAAGGGTAGAATTAAATTGTAAAATATCTTGATTTTGTTATAAGTATTCATTCAAAACATTTATCGATCAAAATGATGGCATATGATTTACGCTATTTATAGATCTGTATGATTTATGCTATTTATAGATCTCTACGATTTACGTTATTTATAGATCTGTACGATTCTCTGGTGGCTGTTAATCTGCGAGACGATCTGTTTGTAGAAACTTGGTATCCTAATCTCCCATCCAACTGTTCTACTACATACAAGGCAAGAGACAATCTCTTTAATCATAAATCACGTTCACTATTTCTGTTCACATTCCATGTTCACAATCTCTAATCATAAATCACGTTCACTATTTCTGTTCACATTCCATGTTCACAATCTCTAATCATAAATCACGTTCACAATTTCTGTTCACATTCCATGTTCACAATCTCTAATCATAAATCACGTTCACTATTTCTGTTCACATTCCATGTTCACAATCTCTAATCATAAATCACGTTCACTATTTCTGTTGACAAACCCAGTTCGCCATCTCTGTTCATGAAAACTTTACACAATCTCTATTCACATTCCATGTTCAAAATCTTTGCTCACAGTCTTTGTTCACAAACCCTGCAAAGGATCTCGCTGTACTCCCACTTTACATCTATTTCAGGTTCAGAATGTGAAGACAGTGGGGTTTGATAATGGATACAGTTTTCCGGCTACCATAGATCATGCTAAGTGGGCGGTAACCGAGAGGAGTCCCTGGATTTGTATAGGCGATATCAACAGGGCCGTGAGTAGATGTTAATATTTCTGCAATATTCAGAGCTTAAAGTCACGTGATACCGTTCTGTTCAAACCAATACACGCACACAATCGACACTGATAAAATATAGTATACACTCTAAAATTGCATCTTCTCTTTAAATTCTGATCTTGGATATATACTGTATAGGTATACAATACATACAGGTGTTCAAATGTTTGTTTTCTTTTCAAATTTTAGGTATCTCAGTTTAAAAAAGGTGGAGGAGCAATGTGTTTATTTAGTGGGAGTGTATCCAATCAGTTTAGAAAACTCGTCAAAGACTACCATAAATGTGACTGAAGAGAAGGATTTTCTCCAAGATACATTACAACGTGGCCAGAGGAAGGAAAACCAAGCACCAGTCACGTGATAATCCTTCATCTAGTATACTGTGACTTTTGAGAACTTTGTAGTTTGAAGTCAACTTGTTTGAAGATCATACAAAATTTTAGATACTATCAGAACCTGTTCTTTTCATGTTAAACATTTCACTAGTATCTGAAAATCAATACCATAACTGCATCAATCAATGAAAAAGTCGTTGACAATCGCATTGCAGATGGGAGGGAGATGAAATCCATCAATCTTTAGGTCAAAGTTCAAGAAATATCAATGATGTTTGGCTATGGTGCCTACTGAATGGAGCACTGTAGCGGGGTGATGTCCCGCTTGACGATGTCCTTGTGTTTTCTTTTCAATTTGCATTTGGCTTTCTAACAGAAACAAACATTTCTAGTGTCTGGAGTCCCTTTCTCCCTCCTCCTTCGTATCCTACTTAGATGTCAGACATATTGAAAATACTGGAGTGGTTGGTACAGAGTTACAGAAGGAAATCTCCTTAATTCGAGATATTCATAGCAACTTCAAGATTTCAATTTCCGCGAACACGTCAATTGGAACATCGTTTGACTTTTTTTGTCAAATCGAGAGAAAAAAAACCCACTTGGATATAGGTCTCAGAATATACACCAGATGTGACTACGCGGGACAAATGGGACTGAAACAAAAAGCTAATTGCTCTCATTTTGAACAATTCTTTTTTGTAGTAAATATCTTAATGAGGTGTGTTTTTATATAAGATAGCTACTTCAATTTTACACATGGTATAATATGTAAACAACAGATGACGACTTTCGAAAACTGCGCTGTTTAGATTTTACTACAAGAGAAGTGAGTGTCAAATTAATATGAAGACTTACTTCGTAATCCTCTTCGTCCCTGACACGGGGCCTCCACAACAGTTCGCCATGTATTTCTGTTGTTTAGCCTTGCCCAAGGACATCTGGATATATCTCAACTCTGGTATAAGGTTCGTCTCCCTGTTGTTGTTGGATGCCCTCTTCTTCGTTTGTCCTGAAGGCTCCATGCACTTCATGGCGTGGTTCACGATGTTACTTTCTGATCTTGTATGTTCAATCCAACGCCATATGGATCATTGATTGGTTCTTCGCCATAGGTCTGAGTTTGAAATTTTTTTCAGGCTACCTTAAGCTGAGGATTTGGCAGAGACACTTGGTTGGTTGGTCGTATATTGTATGAAGTTAGCTCCTGGGCTTTTGAGCACAACTGCGCAGGATGCTACAACTAAGTATTTACTGGTTTAATACGTGTCCCATTAGTGGGAAAATATGACATATCTATTACTGAACCCTATCCAGTTGAAAAAAATTGTGTCAATTGAAATTTTAAAAGGGTTTTGCAGGGACTATATTTTGTGGCGGAAGGATTGATTAATCAAAAAGTTCTTAATCCCCGTGATATTACAGTTTCTGTTTCATCCAATATATCTTCTATTTTTATACTCCTTTACGTGTATTTCAGTTTTATAATTTATGATACAAGTAGTTGGGACTTGGAACTAGTTCAAATGTTGTGATTTATTAATTTGGTTGATATATTTTTCCAAACATCGATTTTTAAAAAGAGTTTAAATTAATTTACTCGAAATTTTGTATAAAAATTCAGTATTTTTGCCATTCATTAAAAAAACTGGTCTCTAAGGGACCGGTCAATATTCATTGGGGAGTTGGGACCGGTGCATTCCATAATCCTCTAAAAATACAAAAACAGTTGCTGTCCTTTATCAGATGTGTAATTAAAAAGTGTGTGTCCTATCTAATAAATAAATATATATACATATATGTATGATTAAACACCATTTTTACTTTATTTTAAAAATCTCTGGAGTTCTTTATAATTGTCTCTCAAGTTATATCAGCTGAGGGATTCAAGCTCCTGAGTCGACCGGTCACGCCCTCCGTGAGTCCTACATCTTGATCAGGTAAACGAAGTTATCCGTAGTCAAAATCAATGTGCCAAAAACGACCTAACACTCGGTATGAAACAATTCAGGCAGCATTTGACCCAATGATAGGTTGTAATGGCAAACTATCTAATTATTAGTCCCCTACCGACGAAGTCGAAGGGAATTTTAGGTTTCCGCTCCGTCCGTCAGTCCAGTTTTCCGCACTTTTTTCTCTGCTCTTGCAGATATTTATTTGATATTTGGTACGTTGCCTTGCCATAACAAGTTACAGATGAAGTTCGAGTTTCGTCTCGGTCTGTTGATTTTTCACATATTAGTTATGGCCTTTGGACTTAGAAAAATAGCATGAATTATCAGTTTTCCAGACTTTTTTCTTGTTGTTGTGCTTGTAGATATTCATTTCATATTTGGTACATTGCTTTGTCATAACAAGTTACAGATCAAGTTTGAATTTGGTCCCGGTTCGTTGATTTTTCACTTAGTTGTGGCCCTTGGCTCAGTTCGAAAAATAGCATGAATTATCAGTTTTCCGGACTTTTTTGGTTGTGCTTGCAGATGTTCATTTGATATTTAGTACATTACTTTGCCATAACAAGTTACAGATCAAGTTCGAATTCCGTCTTGGACCATTGATTTTTCATTATGTTATGGCCCTTGGACTTAGAAAAATAGCATGAATTGTTAGTTTACATCCAAGTTTCTTATCTCTGTAGATTAGAGTACCACACTCATTAAAACTTATAGCATAGTAATACAACAATATAGCTAAATTATTCATGATCACCTACATGTCACAGTTTATTGACTTGGTTAAAGATCTAAACCTATAATTATTAATTTGTCTTTTTTCCTGGTCTAGTCTCTACTCGAATAGTAGTTGTTTCCAACCATTCCTATCCTCGTTTCCCAATTTTTTCTTTTACCATAACCTACATAATGAACTTTGAATATTGTTGTGGTACAGTAATTTTTGCAACCGGTAGGGGACTATGTATTCCCATGCAATACTCTCAGAATGCTTGTTAAAGATGTGTTTAGGCTTTACTTAAATTCTGGTCTGTATCTTTCAAGTCCTGATCAACATGATATACCATTTTTATTTTTTATGATTTTTGCAATTTTATTCACAGCTGAATAATTCTTTTGTGATTTTTAATTACGAACATGATTCAATATATTAAAAATTTTGAAAGGTCCAGTATTTTATTGCAAATTGTCTCTAGTATATTCAACTTGGACATGAAATAAAGCATATGCACACAATTCAGTATTATTGTTTCAGTATTCAGGATTATTGTTTGTAAGATAAATGAATTAAAAGTTTGAAATACTTTATAATATTTTTGTTCATTGACACATTAGCAAAAAATTATAGCTGTCCTATCAGTGTTGAAAATACAAAAGTTGGAGTCCTATCACTATGTGAGTCAAAATAAATGTGTGTCCTATTGCATTTGCACCAGTCCCAACCCCCCAATAAATCTTGACAGATCCATAACCCCCACTTTTTTAGTTTCAATTCAAATTTTAAGACAAGACCTTGAAAATTATGTGAAATTTTAGAAATTGACATTACTCCTAACATGTCCTTTTAAACTCTCAAATTTGATATGAACGTTTTCGCATATCAGGTGCAAAAAGGTCATTATTTATTTCCTATTACTAGTACATGTATTAAACTTTTTTAACCTGTAGTGTTAGAAGACATGATTATGTATCTATTTTATGTAATGATTGATTTGTGTTGCTCATGTTGTGTTGACACCAACAGAAAAATCAAGTTTAATTGAATAAATTTTAAGTGCAAAAAGGTCATGTTTAAAATATAAAACAATGTAGCTCAATAACAAGCGCTGCGACCCCAGTTTTTCTTTTTAATTTCCTAATTCTCCTCAAGTAAAGAAATAAAAAATACACTTCCCAAAAATTTGACATTACTCCAAATCTCAGATGCGAACCTCTTTAACGTCCTGCTCGAGAATTTTTCACTCATATGAAGACGTCATATTGCCGATGAAGGGCAGTCTGACTCTACTACCGTAATTCACTTCGTTGTCGGCTGGCTTTATAGTCAAACTGCGGTGAAGGGCTGCAAAACTTGGGCCTTATGTTCGGTGCTTACGGTCTTTGAACAAGGAGGGGTCTTTATCGTGCCACACCTGCTGTAACATGGGGCCTCGGTTTTTGCGGTCTCATCCGAAGGACCGCCTCATTTAGTCGCCTCTTACGACTGAGGATCTATTCTAACCCGAATCCCCACAGGACCGAAGACACTTGGAGTCTGTTCGCTGTGTGTTTTGTTTGCTTACATACATAAAGTCTTCAGTAACATATTCTCTATATTATAGATCGGTATTACTTTCTTTGCGATCGCGTCGAACATAAAAAGTTTTATAACTGTAGACGATGCCATTTTCTTATCATGTGGCCCAAAGTAAGTGGACTTGACGGAAAAGGTCGAGCAATGTTCCAAGTGCAGACACAAATCAAAGTCCAAAATAAACTTCCTTGTGTTAAATTAGGAAAACAAACATTTAACGATTTTTTCTATCTTTGCGGAAGTGATTCCCAGAGCTACATGACTGTATACATTGGCGAACTTAGGGAAATATTCGTCTGCAATTTGATATGGGTGCAACTGTGATTCCTTTCACGGTCATTCTGCTCAACATGGGGGTGTATTATTGCTTCTGTTTAAGTTGTATGACACCCTCGGGAAGGCCTGTCGACTGGTAAGTTTAAAGTTCAGCGTTTGATAAAGAGATCTGTAAGGTAGTCAATCAGACTGTAGAGCTATAAGGTAGTCAATGAGACTGTAGAGCTATAAGGTAGTCAATGAGACTGTAGAGCTATAAGGTTGTCAATCAGACTGTAGAGCTATAAGGTAGTCAATGAGACTGTAGAGCTATAAGGTAGTCAATCAGACTGTAGAGCTATAAGGTAGTCAATGAGATTGTAAAGCTATAAGGTAGTCAATGAGACTGTAGAGCTATAAGGTAGTCAATGAGACTGTAGAGCTATAAGGTAGTCAATGAGACTGTAGAGCTATAAGGTTGTCAATCAGACTGTAGAGCTATAAGGTAGTCAATCAGACTGTAGAGCTATAAGGTAGTCAATCAGATTGTAGAGCTATAAGGTAGTCAATCAGACTGTAGAGCTATAAGGTAGTCAATGAGACTGTAGAGCTATAAGGTTGTCAATCAGACTGTATTATACGTCCTCTCGAGAAAGTTCCGCTCATATTGAGACGTATCGTCGGAAACCCACGGTCGGTTACACTTCTTTTTACCTAAAGAAGTGCGACCGACCGTGAATTTCCGACAATGATTGAGACGTCACAATATGCAGGTGAAATACCACAAATGTATGTCACGCCGTTTTTACACTTATTCCTCTTTAAAGATATCTCATAAATCTTATAAGATATTTCATAAAAGTTATAAGGTATCTTCTAAAGTTTATGAGATATATCCTTTATAAGACATATGATATATAAAAGATATATGAGATATCTTATATTTTTGCTTCATGATATATCATTAATTAAATGATATCTTATATAGTATATAAGATTTCTCAAAAACTTTATAAGGTATCTTATAAACGTTATAAGATATCTTATAACTTTTTAAAGATATCTTGTAACTTTTATAAGATATCTTATAAAAAAAAAGTTTATGCGATATCTCATATATTTTATAAAATATCTTATAAAAGATATAAGATATCTTATATGTTTTATAAGATATCTCATAAACTTTATAAGATATCTTATATATTTCATAAGGTATCTCATAAATGATTTTTATAAGATATCTTATAAACTTCATAAAGTGTCATAATTTACTTTATAAGATTTCTTATAAATCATACCATTTATCGTGTATGTATTATAAGATATCTCTAAGTTTATGAGACATCTTATAAAAATTCATTTATGAGATATCTTTAGTTGTAAAATATATCAGATATCATATATTTTCTGAGATATCTTATAATCTGTAAATTATATGAGATATCTTTTAGAATTTATTAGAAATCTTATTAAAAATAGAAGATATCTCATGATTTATATATCTTTATAGAAGAATAAATATGAATATGACGAGCCATACAACAGATTTATGATTAGCGCGCAGAGCCGTAGCAGTTGGGTGTTTTAACGTGCCAACACCTGCCGCGACACCTGCCGGTTATAAGGTCTTATCCGACAGACCCGTGATTCTCACACCCAAGTATCGAGCGTTTAGCCAAGGAGTAATCACAACCTACATCTATGTTTTAGGTTTGACGCGGTCATGTAACGACCCGGTGTTATATAGTTAGTGAGTCCCCCATAGTGAGACTTCCTCCCAGAGGACTGGCTATATATAGTGATACTTCATCAAGGAGGACTGTCTATTTAGTGAGTCTTCCTCCCGGAGGACAGTCTATTTAGTGAGACTTCCTCCCGGAGGACTGTCTATTTAGTGAGATTTCCTCCCGGAGGACTGGCTATTTAGTGAGATTTCCTCCCGGAGGACTGGCTATTTAGTGAGACTTCCTCCCGGAGGACTGTCTATTTAGTGAGATTTCCTCCCGGAGGACTGGCTATTTAGTGAGACTTCCTCCCGGAGGACTGTCTATTTAGTGAGACTTCCTCCCGGAAGACTGGCTATTTAGTGAGACTTCCTCCCGGAGGACTGGCTATTTAGTGAGACTTCCTCCCGAAGGACTGGCTATATAGTGAGACTTCCTCCCAGAGGACTGGCTATATAATGAGATTTCCTCCCAGAGGACTGAATATAGTGAGATTTGCTCCCTGAGGACTGGCTATATAGTGAGACTTCCCACCGGATGACTGGCTGTATAGTGAAAGTTCCTCCCGGAGGACTTTCTATATAGTGAGACTTACCCCCAGAAGACTTTATATATAGTGAGACTTACCCCCAGAAGACTTTCTATATTGTGAGACTTACCCCCGGAGACTTTCTCCCGGAGGACTGGCTATTTAGTGAGACACCTCCCCCCTCCTGGCCCGTAAGACTGGCTATATAGTGAGACTCCCCCCCCCCCCCCCGCCGGAAGATTGGCTACATAGTGAGACCCAACCCCGGAAGACTGGCTATATAGTGAGACTTCCTCCCGAAACACTAGCTAGATAGAGAGAAACCCCCGTCCAAAAAGTCTGGTTATTTAGCGAACTTTAGGTTTATGGAGCGCCAAATTACCATAAACATAAATAATTGAAGATATCTTCAATTATTTGAAGATATCATCAATTCATTTGATGCGCGCAACAATTGAATTAAAGATCTCTTCAAATAATTAATGATATCTTCAATTCTGAATTATTGCGCGCATTAATTGAATTGATGATAGCATTAATTCTTCGGCTGAATTGATGCACGCTTTAATTGAATTAATGATCTCTTCAAATGAATTAATGATATCAACAATTGAATTGATGCGCGCTACAATTCAATTGAAGAGAGCAATAATTGATATAATGCGCGCATTAAATCAATTGATGAGAGCAATAATTAAATTGATGCGCGCATTAATTCATTTAATGAGAACAATAATTGATTTAATGCACGCATTAATTCAATTATTGCTCTCTTCAATTAAATTAATGATATCTTTAATTCATTCGAAGAGAGCAATAATTCTTTTAGAGAGAGCAACTATATAATTAAAGATATCTTCAATTCAACATATTTACAATTGAATTAATGATATCTTTAATTGAATTGTTGCTCTCTTTAAAAGAATTGATGCGCGCATTAATTCCTTATACAAAAGCATTGTAAATGATTTAAAGATATCTTCAATTGAATTAAAGAGATCATCAAATTATTTATACCGAGCTCTAAATTAATTATTGCGAGCAATAGTTGATGCTCTCATCGAATGAATTGAAGAGAGCAATAATGGAATTAATGCGCGCGTCAAATCTATTATTGCTCTCGTTAATTGAGTTAATGCGCGCATCAATTGAATTGAAGAGAGCAATAATTGAATTAATGCGCGCATTAAATCAATTATTGCTCTCATCAATTCATTTAATGCGCGCATTAATTCAATTGATGAGAGCAATAATTGAATTGGAGCGTGCATTAATTCATTTGATGAGAGCAATAATTGATTTAATGCGTGCATTAATTCAACTAAAGAGAGCAATAATTGAATTGATGATATCTTCAAATAATTTAAGATATCATCAATTATTTGAGCTTATGTTAATTTGGTGCTCCATATAGGTTCTCCCAGGAAAGTCTCATTATACAGCCAGACTTCCAGGGCTAAATCTCACTATATAGCCAGACTTCCGGGGGAAAATCTCACTATATAGCCAGACTTCCGGGGGGAAATCTCACTATATAGCCAGACTTCCGGGGGTATATCTCACTATATAGCCAGACTTCCGGGGGGGGTCTCCCTATATAGCCAAACTTCCGAGGGGAAATCTCACTATATAGCCAGACTCCCGGGGGGAAATCTCACTATATAGCCAGACTCCCGGGGGGAAATCTCACTATATAGCCAGACTCCCGGGGGGAAATCTCACTATATAGCCAGACTTCCGGGGGGAATCTCACTATATAGCCAGACTCCCGGGGGCGATCTCACTATATAACCAGACTTCCGGGGGAAAATCTCACTATATAGCCAGCCTCCCGGGGGGAAATCTCACTATATAGCCAGACTTCCGGGGGTATATCTCACTATATAGACAGACTCCCGGGGGGGAATCTCACTATATAGCCAGACTTCCGGGGGTATATCTCACTATATAGCCAGACTTCCGGGGGGTATATTTCACTATATAGCCAGTCTCCCGAGGGGGGGGGGATCTCACTATATAACCAGACTTCCGGGGGGAAATCTCACTATATAACCAGACTTCCGGGGGGTATATCTCACTATATAGCCAGTCTCCCCTTTACAATAAGGTTCCCCCTTTACTTTAGTATCCTGAATGCGGTAGTCCTTTTCGCTAAAATTTACAATGTATTTAGCACAGTGTCTTTTATGCTTAGTTTTAATTCAGTTTACCACAACGTAATGTCCGGAAATTAGATACCTTTAAATCAGTATTTATATCAGTCGATGTGGTTTCTTGGCTCTGAAAGACGAGTGGGGGACCAATCTTCAAAGGCAATGGGTCTGAAGAGTCTGCCGTTATGCCTCCAGTGTGTCATGGCTAAACCCTGGTGGAGGCATGGGATGAGGCCCCTAGTGTTATATAGAGTAACCCCCTCCCTTCAGTAGGTTTCTCCTCCGGAAAATATATCTATGGAGGATACAAAAGGGGTATTTACGACCTATGTTGAAAATTCAAAAGTTATTTATTCTCTATTTACCATTTTATCAATCGTCTATCATCGTATGAAAGTCCCTTTAAATTAGATTAAACTGGTTTTCCCCCCTGTGTTTAGCGTAAAAACAAGAAAAGACTCCTATTTTTTCCTTGGTGTTAGCTTTACACATATATACATAAGAGTGGACTCTCATTTATAATAAAACTAGTTCAAAGTACTTGATTTATCATATGATAGATATTCAATTATAGTACGCTTTGAATAGTTCAATTATAGCACGCATCAATCAAATTATTCATTTAGAATTTTTCATTACTGATTGAAGTTTAAGTAGGACAGATAATTGTGCTTTGAAAACCTGTTATGAGAAAATGATTTCACGAAATGATGGTTGGATTTTGAACATTAAGGAAGAGTTGTCAAAGTTAGTATTGAGTTGCATATGAGATAAGATTACTTCAGAAGGCAGAAACAAATTAACAGTTGGGTTTGGGGGGGGGGGGTGTTTTTTTAATTTGGGGGGGGGGGTTGTTTTTTGTTTTTTGGGTTTTTTGGGGGGTGGTTTTTTTTTGGGGGGGGTTGTTGTTTTTTTGTGATTTTTTTTTTTTGAAAACAAATTGACATTTAAGACATCAGTAATTTGATATGTAGAAATCATACATTCAATCACATATATTGTGTGCGTTAATTGAATTAATGATGACATCGGTTAATTAAAATGACACGTCATACTGGTCGTTGAATTTTTAACGATATCTTCCATTCTGTGTATGGTATAGATATTAAATTAATGGTAAGGAATAATTTTTATTTTACATAATTTAGATGATATAATTAATTCACTTTGGTCAATTCAGTATTTAACTACTGATAAAAAAAATTGCCCGTTCAATTAATATTTCAAACATATAGCTGAAATTGCAACCAAACACGTACAATGTATTTGTATTGTACAAGTTTCTCTACTAGTGGTTAGGGGATATAGCCACCCCTTTAAGGGAGATGACTCACTAAATGACAAAGCCAGTCTAAAAATAAAATCCGGACCAAACACGTAGGGAAAGGTCTCACTATTGATACATTATACGTATGAGAATTATGGAAAGCGCATCAAATGTAGAATATCGACATTTCCAGTGTGTTTGCCTGTGACAACTTTACAAATTATAATGTCAAACATTTTCTCATGAACGTGTTGCAGTTATAAACAATACGCGTATGAATACAAAACTACTTGATAAATATAGTACGTCTATTTACATAACTAAAAAGTCTGACAGAAATGAAAGCAGAATGTAAATATAAGAGATTTCATTTTGAAAACACATGAGGGCCGGTATATGAACTGTGACGTTCGCGCCGGTATACTTTATACGGAGCACTGATGCGCTTTATAAAGCGTCCAGGCGTGAAGCGTTGCAGTTCATACTCTCATGGATGATCTACTGCGGATTGCCCCATTTACCATATAGATATATAGGGCTCGCGGCGGGTGTAACCGGTTGACAGAGGATGTTTACTCCTCTTACGCACATGAACCCACCTCTGGTATGTCCAGTGGTCCGTGTTTGCCCAACTCTTAATTTTGTATTCCTTACGAGAGATGTGAGAATGACCACTATTCGTTATCTTCACCTTTTTATCACACTCTGTTATAATGAAATATAATTAAATAGCAAAAAGAGAGAGAGAAAAACCCATTGTATTTTGTTAGTGAAAAGATATTATTCCCTGCAGTCTGATTAAAACCAGACCCTCTTCTCCTATCGTCGTCGGGGGGTGGGGGTGGTTTTAATCAGACTGTTATTCCCTGTTATCTAAAAAGTTGCCATATTACATGAAGACATGTATTCCATCTTTATAAGGTTTATGATGTACAAAGTACCCAGATCTACCCACAGCATGCCAATCAAAACAACAGGGGAGGAGTTCTACTATTTAGACTCGGACCGACCTGTCTTTTCCTTTAACAATGTCAGCATACAGAAAGAACATGGAAACCCATTGTTCAAAACTCTTCAACAGATTTATGGCGGAGTGAGTACTCTCTCTCTCTCTCTCTCTCTCTCTCTCTCTCTCTCTCTCTCTCTCTCTCTCTCTCTCTCTCGTAAATGCCAGTTGTATCCGTACATTGACTATCGACGTCATTTCCGAGAGAAATGTGTGAAGATTTTCTACCTCTCCCCGACATATACAAGCATATTAAAATTATAATAGCTCTCAATCAGAGATTGTTATAAAAATGTGCTATTACGATAGTTTTGTATGTAACTTTAATCATAGTTATTGATAAAAATCAAAATTAAGTTTAAGATTTTATCAAAATAAAGATTTCTGTTCTATAAAATACACAGCGTTATATAGAATTAAATTTTTGAGCGGGAAGACAATACTGTAATTTTACTTCATTCAGTGCATCTGGATAGGTTTACCCCAACAAAAATATTAACAACCAAAGTTTACAACCCCCCCCCCCTTTTTTTTTGTCATTGAAATAGTAAATCACAATTTTGCACCAAAAAAATTTCGACATCATAAACGAGAGTTACCGTATGTACGTATATACCTTAACAAAATCTCACAACGGTTTTTCCTAGAAATCCCGACAGTATGCAATGTATAATGATGAACGCCCACCATCCACGGGCTGTACGATCAAGCAGCTAGCAAATCGTACCTGTCAAGGGACCCTTGGCGCTCATATGAAAGGTAATACTTAAATATATTTTAGCACAATTAAACATGGTATTAACCTGTTTGCACTTAAAATTTATTTGATTAATCTTGATAAGCAACACAAATCAATCATTACATAAAATAGATACATAATCATGTCTTCTAACACTACAGATAGAAAATTTAACACTAGTAATGGAAATGCATGTAAATAATGACCTTTTTGCACTTGATATACGAAAAACTTCATAATGTAAAAAAAAAAAAAGGACTTATTAGGAGTAATGTCAATTTCTAAAATTTTACACAATTTTCAAGGTCTGGTCTTACAATTTTCAAAATTGAAATTAAAAAAGTGAGATTGGTTCGTGTGGATGTTGGTTTGGATCTCAAGAGAATTGAGCTTTTATTATGAGACGTTCAGGAATGGATTTAATGGTATTAAAAGTCAAGACCAGTATATGTAAAATTTCGATTTCATTTGTGTACAACATTAAAGCTACAAATTTAATGATAGTTCTAAAACATTCAGGAGTGATACCTTGCAGATATTGCTTCTCAAGGTTACGTGTCAAAGATCATGGTCAAATTGACCCCCTTCCTGCAATTTTGGGGGTCTTGCAAATGTAACTTGTAGGTCTTCGAGATCAAATACCGAAGTCAAGGCTCACATTGCGAGAATTCATATCTTTTTTGCTTAACCCTTTCTGACATCAGTAAATAATCAGGGGGCTTACAAGCTGTCCAGCCCAAAAGAGAATATTCTAACTTCTTTAAGCAATACAAAATAGGGAATTGGGCAAACAGGAACCCATGGATATACCTGAGGTGGGATCAGGTACCTAGGTGGAGTAAGCATCCCCTGTCGACTGGTCACACTCACCCCAAGCCCTATATCTGGATCAGTTAAACGGAGTTATCCGTAGTCAAAAGCAGTGTGCCAAAAACAGCCCAACACTTGGTATGAAACAATTCAGACAGCATTTGACCCAATAATAGGTTGTAATGGCAAATTATTAAAGATATATTTAGACTTTATTTAGTTTTAATTCAATTGCTAAAAAAATTCCAGGGGCCTGTTTTACAAAACAACTTATGGCAAAGTCACAAGTCTTAAATTGTATTATACAGTTGTTTCTTCAAATGAATGAGGTAAACCTTTCTGAGGCTTAATTTTCAACATTAAATTTTTTTTTTATTGTTTTTTTTTTTTTTTTTTTGGGGCATTTGGAATGAATGATGTACAATGAACTGGAAAATTCCAGTATGTAAAGTTGGTCATAAGTCGTAAGTTCTTTTGTAAAACGCGCCCCAGTATTTTATTGCAAATTGTTTCTGGTGGGTTTAACTTGGATATGAAATAAAGTATCATGCATATCATTCAGTATTATTGTTTGTAAGATAGTTGAATTAAAAGTTTGAAATACTTCACATTTTTTGTTCATTGATAAAACACTAGTGCTGTCCTATCAGTGCTGAAAATTAAAAAAAAAAAAAAAAGTTGAGTCCTATCAGTATAAGCAAGTCAAAATGAATGCGTGTCCTATTGCATTTTGCACTGGTCCCAACCCCAATATTGACCGGTCCCTTACATAGCTATACACATGAGGACAATATTTCATCATAAGTCAGTCATATTACATAAATATATTTATGAGGGCAATATTTTAGGCGCCTATGCTTTTGATGACAAGAGTGGATTTTGGTTAATTCTAAGCGTACCCAAATTCCCAGCTCCCAAGAAACATGGTTACAGTTATGGAAAGGAACAGATCAGCAAAGGACAAACTGTCCTCTGTGTCACGCTACACAGCGAGGACCTGCAGAAAATGGGCAAGTTCAGACCGGAATCGGTCTCTTTTATCTCACCAAAATTATATCTAGAAATTTCATGAATCATTAAATACGTAAGTTTCTAAAATATATTGCTTATAACAAGTCTTGGTAAACTTTAGCTGCAGGACTGTAGATCTGTGGGGAAAACTCGGTATATCCTGCACCTACGAATTAATATTTTTCATTTCAGAAAGAGTGTTCAATCTCACCAAGCCTATGTTTTATGATGGTAATGGACCCACGATGAAGACTTCAGATCTACACAACACCACATCTTCTATTGACATTCCTTTCATATCTAAAGGAGGACAAAAATTTCGATCATTTGCCAAATCGGCTTACTTTGGAAAAGGTCAGATTAAATATTTTCATAATATATGTAAACTCATTATAAATGTGTATATAAAGGTATCAACTCCTAAAACTTTTTTTTTGAAAACTATTAATCTTTGTTTACATATCTTCAACAAGGGGATGTTCCTAGTCCTTTGTGAATATATGTGTTTGTAAATATATTTATGTTCATCTGTGGATAAATTATAAAAACTACAACTTGCATTGCATTGAAAAATATTTGCGAAAGGTTTGATGACTGGCATTAGGGCTGGTTCAATTTGTGGACGAACATGTGACCTGAAATGTTTATGGTTTCTGAACACACTAGTAATTGTCTCTTAACTTGTACATACACTGAACTTTGATTTTACAGATTTGTACGATTCTCTGGTGGCTGTTAATCTGCGAGACGATCTGTTTGTAGAAACTTGGTATCCTAATCTTCCATCCAACTGTTCTACTACATACAAGGCAAGAGACAATCTCTGTTTACAAACCCTGTGTACATTAATCATAAATCACGTTCACTATTTCTGTTCACATTCCATGTTCACAATCTCTAATCATAAATCACGTTCACTATTTCTGTTCACATTCCATGTTCACAATCTCTAATCATAAATCACATTCACTATTTCTGTTCACATTCCATGTTCACAATCTCTAATCATAAATCACATTCACTATTTCTGTTCACATTCCATGTTCACAATCTCTAATCATAAATCACGTTCACTATTTCTGTTCACATTCCATGTTCACAATCTCTAATCATAAATCACGTTCACAATTTCTGTTGACAAACCCAGTTCGCCATCTCTGTTCATGAACCCTTTTCACAATCTCTATTCACATTCCATGTTCAAAATCTCTGATCACAATCTTTGTTCACAAACCCTGCAAAGGATCTCGCTGTACTCCCATTTTACATCTATTTCAGGTTCAGAATGTGAAGACAGTGGGGTTTGATAATGGATACAGTTTTCCGGCTACCATAGATCATGCTAAGTGGGCGGTAACCAAGGGGAGTCCCTGGATTTGTATAGGCGATATCAACAGGAACGTGAGTAGATATCATTTTATGTAGTGCACACAAGCAATCATTACTGACTGAGTAGAGAAAAAGAGTGGTATATTTAAGGAATTTTTTTTTTAACTTAAAGGACACATTACATGTTTCCAAAGTATACAAATTAATTATATGCATTTTTTTCTTTCTTATACTCATGGCAATTAATTCTAATACATTTTTGTAGTTAGTTCGCCGAAATATTGCGATAATTTGTAACATTACGGATTTAAATCTAAGCTCCGATTTCAAAGTCTCGTTAATCAGTTATAAAGGTAGTCAAGTTGGTATCAGGATCGTACCCAGGAGAACTCGTACCCAGAAATTTGGGTACGAGTTCTCCAAGAGAAGTCGTACCCATCTGGAGAAAAACTTGTCAATTGTATTATAATAATCTGGGTACGAGTTCCTTGAGATAAAACTTTGTCATTTCAGTCATAAAAATCTGGGTACGAGTTCTCCCGGAGAAGAAAACTTTGTCATTTTATTTGATAAATCTGGGTACGAGTTATCTTGGGAAAAAAACTGTGTAATTTCTGTCATAAAAATCTGGGTGCGAGTTCTCCTGGAAAAAAAACTGTGTAATTTCTGTCATAAAAATCTGGGTGCGAGTTCTCCTGGAGAAAAAAAAATGTTATGAAAATCTAGGTACCAGTTCTCCTGGAGAAAAAAAACCTTGTAGCATTTTATTAAATGGATTCTCCCGATGTCTTTTTGTCATATAAATTCTGGTAAGAGTTCTCCTGGAGAAAAAGTTTGTCATTAAGAATTGTACCATTTTAGATATTGGAATCCGAGTACAATTTCTCCTCAGTAATGAAAAAATGGAGGATTTCATACATAATTTACTTCGAACATGTCTTTCAATTGAATAAAAAAGTAAATACAATGATCACGAGTTCTCCTGGAGAAAAACTTCGTCATTTTGTCGTATAAATCTGGGTACGAGTTCTCCATGTGCCGGAGAATATAGGTACGCCATAAAAATACGTCGCAGTTTAAAATGGGTGTTTAATTGCAATAATTATACTAATTATAGCCAAACAGCAATTCCAATGAAAAAAACAACAACAAAAAACAACCAATAAACAAGTATGTACCCAGACTTTTATGAAAGAAATGACAAAGGTTTTTTTTCTGCAGGAGAACTCGTACCCAGATTTATCCGACAAAATGAGAAAGTTTTTTTCTCCGAGAAAACTCATATACCCAGATTTTTATAATACAACTGACAAGTTTTTTCTTTAGGAGAACTCGTACCTATAGAATTTTGGGTACGTTTTCTCCCACAGAAGTCGTACCTGGGTACTATTTCTCCAAGAGAAATCGTACCCATCAATGTTTGGGTACGAGTTCTCCTGGGGGAAAACTGTCATTTTACCATATAGAAATATGGGTACGAGTTCTCCTGGGGGGAAATTGTCATTTTATCAAATATAAATATGGGTAGGAGTTCTCCTGGGGAAACTTTGTCATTTGTATAGTTACAAACAGATGACACAAATTGTTTGTAATATCTAAAATATAGGAATTTCACAGGAATATAGGAATTTTTGTGTATAGTTACAAACAGATGACACAAATTGTTTGTAATATCTAAAATATAGGAATTTCACAGGAATATAGGAATTTTTGTGGAAACATAGGAATTTATAAGAATAACCCCCAAATACAGAAATTTAGAGGAAACTTGACGCCCTGTTCTTGCTCTGACTGTGTCTTCTTATTTTCCTTTCTTGGGAGGCAAGGCAATGAGTTTGACAGTGTTTAATGTTCAAGAGCTAGGTGACAACTGATGCTAACGCACGATTGCAAACATTATCGAACAACCACCTCATGACTGCTGTGATCGATCGTGCAAGCTGTTACAGGTGGCCTCGATTGATCGGTCGCCACTTGTGGCACGATTACCCTTGACTGATCTTGCGATCGATCTTTTCCAATCATAGGAGATCGTGCTACCTTGCTTACCACCAATCGTACGACCATCTACCACCTATCGTATTATGATCTTTCACCAAATTGCAGTATGCGATTACAGGTGGAGATCATAGCTTACATTGCCAACTGATCGTACATCTACAAATTTGCCACCAATCGCACGATTCAGTGTGACTGAGGCTTAACGCGATCGCAAAGGACGTTACACATAATGGCGCGTGAAATATTGTAAATATGCATATCGCAAGATTTGAATTTCATCGCTTTCAAACTCGAAAGCTACGCAAAACGTTTCATTTAAAACACATGTAAAGTAGTTTTAGGCATGAAAAGAATTAATTTGGCTGAAAATCTTTAAAAGTTTAGTAACTGCTTATAACAGGTATTTAAATGTACTGCAAATGTAAATTTTTCTTTTCAACTTTTAGAAATCTCAGTTTAAAAGAGGTGGAGGAACAATGTGTTTATCTCATGAGGGTGTATCCAATCAGTTTAGAAAACTCGTCAAAGACTACCAGAATTGTAGCCGTGCAAGAGACGGTGATTGAGGAAAAGACTCTCACTTTAGCAATACTTCTAGATGTACATCTGAATCACCAAATTCAACAACAATTACTTGTTTGATAAATAAACATGTTAACTATGGCAAACGAAAGCCACCTACACTAACCAAGGATATAGTTACAAGTTTTATTTTAATGTACAGAGAGCGCTGCTGCTGCTGCCATATCAAACATAACTTTATCAACTTTTACAGCAGGCTGCCACATACTTTATCAACTTTTACAGCAGACTGCCACATACTTTATCAACTTTTACAGCAGGCTGCCACATACTATTGCAAAGTCTGCCACAATTCATGGTCTCAGCCAACTGATGCCCCTAAAACCAAGTTCAAACTGAACTGTATTGACAAATTACAGCACGATACATTTATACAGCTGAAATTTCCATGTTCAGCTACTGACTAGTACCGAGTTCTGTGTAACAGCAACACTGCTCTATTTTAACATTCCTCCATATTACATAAATTCTATAATAGTAAAAATATCAAAACTATCCACCAAAAATACAAAACCCACAATACAAACATCTCAACATAATTAAAACATCCTTGATTACAATTAATAACTGATTCCTACCACAAACATTACAACATAATAAACAGTAACTTGTGTCTCAATCCCAGACTACAATTAATAACTGATCCCTACCACATCTCAACATAATTAAAACATTTATGTTTACAATTAATAGCTGATTCCTACCACATCTCAACATAATTAACAGTAACTTATATCTCAATCCCAGGCTACAATTAATAACTGATTCCTACCACAAACATCTCAACATTATTAACAGTAACTTATATCTCAATCCCAGGCTACAATTAATGACTGATCCCTACTAAAACATCACAACATAATTAACAAGTAACTTGTGTCTCAATCCCTGACTACAATTAATAACTGATCCCTACCACAAACATCACAGCATAATTAATTAACAATAACTTATATCTCAATCTGTGATTACAATTAATAACTGATCCCTACAGCAAACATCTCAATATAACTATCTCAGTCTGTGATTACAATTAATAACTGATCCCTACAGCAAACATCTCAATATAACTATCTCAGTCTGTGATTACAATTAATAACTGATCCCTACAGCTAAGATCTCCTTACAGTGATTAATGAACTTATGTAAAGTATATATTGTTCATATTTAGTTTTTAAATGAATTTATTTCTTCCATGAAAGTTTCAGCTTTGACACTGAGTTATCTTCCATTTAGAAATCAAAGTCAACATGACAGGGAAAATAACTGTTCTACTAGCTATGCCTATTGACAGTGTATGGAGTGTGTGTGTGTGTGTGTGTGTGTGTGTGTGTGTGTGTGTGTGTCACATGAGCAATATAATTACAAATTTACAGGAAATAAGAAATAAACACATGTACGTATTCAATCTGTATACCAATTCTTCATCCAGCAGTCCAAATCACTGATGAACTGAATCTTAATCATTATATCACATTGCTGGCAGCAAGGAGACAGAGAATCTTAAAATAAATACATCATATTTGACCAGTACTTTAATTTCTTCAAGGATTGTACAAAGCTTAAATACATCCCTGTCTTCATAATTGTATGCATTTCAATTCATACAGACTTTAACTTCTGCATATCAACAGCATATCAATATATATATATATATGTATGAATTTACAAAAGTTCATGAAGTACACAAAATAATGTCATTACTGGATGAAATTGCACTATAGTCCTTACAAGGCCCACATAGCAATATGACACACAAAATAGGTCCTCTTTCAACACAGAATATCTGATCAACAGACAATGGAAGAATCATCATAATGAAATATCACAGAACTGTTTGTTAAGGTTTTTATCCCCCTGTGCATATTAGTCCACTAGCCCAGCCAATCCAAATTGTTGTTGTAATCAATGTCTGCTAGCTCAGCCAATCTAAATCTTCGTCGTCATCATCGTCTGGGAACAGTGGAGGGGGAGGCTGCTTTGAATCCTGAAGATGAAGAGATTATTTCTAAACTTTAATATGAGGCCCATGGAAGACAATACTCACGAGTCACCTTGCTCATACAGAGCTGAAGACTCACAAGTTTAATAAATATTCGAACTTCAGTATCTCTACCTCGATAGGATTGAAAACAAGAGGCTCACAGGCCTTATCGGTCACCTGAGTACTAGTTAAAAGTATCACAAGCCCACAGGCTTTATTAGTCACCTGAGTACTAGTTAAAATAGTTAAAAGTATCACTACTCCCAAGGGCTATGGAATATTATTCTGCACATCTAAGGTAAATTCTAATATTTAGCAACAGTATTAAACAAAAAGTGTTTTTAAAACTGTCTCTTGTTCACGCATTTAATAGCTGACCATTTTGGGCCCACTCTGATACCAAAACCCCTACCCCTGGGATCATCGAATTTACAATTTTGGTAAAGGACTACCTATACTTTCTAAATATCCATTTAGTTTCAATTTAATATCAAAAAGCTCTAAAGATGTTATTTAAGTGTTTTAAACATAAACACTATATTCATGTACCAAGTTTGGCTCCGCCTTGGGGTCAGAACCTCTACCCTGGGGAGCATGAAATTAAAAATTTTGATAGAGGCCTTCCTGCTTTACATCACTATGCATTTAGTTTTTCTTATACATGTGTGGTTGTAAAAAAGATTTTGAAAATTGGTTAATTCCTCACCCCTAAGACCCTAGTGGTGCAGGAGCCCTAAAATTTACATTTATGTCCCCCTTGTTTCAAAGAAGCTTCATCTTTTTAAAATTAAAAGAAATCGGAATGGTACTTATCAAGAAGAAGCTAAAAATGTTTACTTTTTGACAACGATGGTCAACGGATGATGACAGATGACAACCAACTGCAATAGGTCACCTGAGTTTACTCGAGTGACCTAACAATCATCCCACCAGGTTCCACTACAATTTCAAATGACACCCAAGATTCACTTTCATGAGTACAGAACAGCGTAGTGATTACTGTTTGGCTATACAAATGTTGGATTGCAAGTCGAGATGACACACAGTGAGTACTGTATAAATATACAAATGTTGGATTGTGAGTCGAGAAGATACACAGTGAGTACTGTATGGCTATACAAATGTTGGATTGCGAGTCGAGAAGATACACAGCGAGTACTGTATGGCTATACAAATCAGGGCCGTAAATTAACCTTCAATTTGGAGGAGGCTGGAAATTAGGCGGGGGTCTGGGGGCCTGGGCGGCCCCCAGACGCTGAGCACATTTTGTGCACACTGAACACGTTTCGTGCAAAATCCTTGATTCTAGGGCCTTCTAAGATGTTACTTGACTAACTCATTCTAAAAGAAAGATTTGGAATGCTTTTTAAGGGAGGTATCATGTTCTTAGTTATTGGAAACAACATAAATTCTAATGAACTTTAAATTTTAATTTTTTTGGCTCAAAAGTTGGAGGAGGCAGCTGCCTCCTCCGCCTCCATGTAATTTACGGCCCTGCAAATGTTGGATTGTGAATCTAGACTTACATCATCTTCCAGTAAATCTTTGGCTTCAGGCTTTTTCTTCTTATCCTGGTCTTCCTTTGTAGTTTGGATTGTATCACCAAATGTATCAGCTACATTATCATCGTCTCCAAACAAGGGACTACAGGAGAAAAACAATATAATGAATTATTATTGTGTTTCAGAACACCATTATATACATGTCTCACTCTCGATAAACATTCTATGACTGGACATTACCTGTATAAGAAAGTCACTCTCTATGACTGGACGTTACCTGTATAAGATAATCACTCTATGACTGGACATTACCTCTATAAAATGGTCACTCTCTATATTAAACTGGATGTTACCTCTATAAGATGGTCACTCTATGACTGGACATTACCTGTATAAGATGGTTACTCAATGACTGGATGTTACCTCTATAAGATGGTCACTCTCTATGACTGGACATTACCTCTATAAGATGGTCACTCTATGACTGGATGTTACCTCTATAAGATGGTCACTCTCTATGACTGGACATTACCTCTATAAGATGGTCACTCTCTATGACTGGACTTTACCTGTATAAGATGGTCACTCTCTATGACTGGACATTACCTGTATAAGATAGTCACTCTCTATGACTGGACATTACCTCTATAAGATGGTCACTCTATGACTGGATGTTACCTCTATAAGATGGTCACTCCCTATGACTGGACATTACCTCTATAAGATGGTCACTCTCTATGACTGGACATTACCTCTATAAGATGTTTGAATTGAAAGACACTCACTCACTATTCTCCTCCATCTTCTCACTTTCAGTCGAGTCTTCATCTCCTACATCTGGCGGCGGTTCTCGTGACACGATGGCAGGGACTTCAAAGTCATCATATTTGTTTTGGGCTGCCTTTACCGGCTCTTCCTTGTCTGGTTCCCTGTCAGCTGGAGTATTTTCTGTGGGAATCTGGTCTTTCACATCCTCCTTGTCTGGTTCCCTGCCCATGGGAGTGTTTTCAATAATCTTCTCGGGTGGTGGTAGACTAGACTGTGGTGGTGTGTTTTCTGTTGACTGCGGCTCCTCCTGACTTTCCTGAAGTGAAGGTTCTATTTCAGCAGGATCTGTGTTTGTTTCCTCCTTTTCATCTGGCAAATTGTCACTGTTAACAGTCACCGGTGAGACATTCTCTGGTTTCTCCTCTTCATTTGTATTGGTCTCTGTTTACAAAGAAAACCTTTTATTACATTTACATTAACATGCGTGAATAAAATATGTCTGAATTCTAAACTTTTTATTTTTTTTAATATTTTATTCCTGATGAACATACTTTGTATTATAAATTCACACACAATAAACACATAAATAGTAGTATTCTCCCAAAGCATATTTTTAGCTCACTTGAGTCAAGTGAGCTTTTCTAGCATATATGTATGTGGTTTAAAGTTTTACTTAGGCAAATATATGAAAATTCTTTAAGAACCAAAAGAGTTAAAAGCGTCAAATAATATGCAAGCATCTCTATGTAGTGCACATTTAAGTCCACATCACGATTCTTTAGGACCGTAGTGGGACTAAAATATGACTTTTAGTTTTACATTGGAATGTTGAAGACAAATCTTTAGGGCTGTTCCAGAAATGATCAGATGGGGGGGTCGGGCGGCAAACGATATTTTTTTGTGTGGGTGGTCGTATTTTTTCATATTTTATTTGGTCTGTGGTTGGACTGTTAAAATTTTTTTTATTATGGGTAGTGGGTAGTTTCTATTGTTTTTTAATTTTGTGCCACGTGGGTGTTGAGTTTTCAGAATATTTTTATTGTCGCTCTTGTCATGTTGGTTACAAAATGTCGGAGGGAAAATTGAAAACATGCTTTCGAAATCGGAAGTAACATAGAACTATTCGAGTTGTTGCTCTTTGTAGCACATAACTTTCTATTTCCATTACGGCACTCTTCAAATTAGAGGCGCGTTTAGTAGAGTCCCTTGGGACGTGATGGCGGTGAACTCTGTAGATTATTACAGTTTACAGTGCATCAATCTTGGGAATATTTTGAAATCAATAGGTATTCCGTTTTCTAATAAAAATAGGCAAACCTTGGTTGATTTATGGAAGGGTACCGATGCGTTATATTTATTAGTCAGTGTGATGGTGATATAGAGGCCTCCATTAGAAGACAAACGATTCGTGGAAAAACATATCCATACCCATTTCATGATAATAGCATCGCTTGGACTCCCAATCTTTCCAACATTCCCGCCATAGATTCCTTTGATTGTTGATGTGACATCGTTTCTTCAGAACTACTGTGATACAATGTCGCATAGGCGTTGCCGTGTCATTGACTACTAGAATGTTTGTCCCGAAAACCTCGCGAGATTTGTACTGTTTTCATTTTTTAAAATATTTTTGTGGTGCGTCTGGTTAGGTTTTTTTTTAATTAGATGGGTCATTGTAAAATGAGTTTTATCAATTTGATGGGTCATGGGGCAATTTTTCATTTTTTTTTTTTATGGGTGCTTGGTATATACAAAAGGTGTCCCCCCCCCCCCCCCCCCAATGTATTTATTTCTGGAATAGCCCTTAGCAATTTCTCAAGAACCACATGGGTACATTTTGTGAAATCAATATGCAAACATTCTCATGTGGTGTAGCTTCAAGTATATTCAAACTATGGCCCACGGGGCTACAAAAAGGTTCAGATGCTTTACATGGTAAACCGCAATCACCCAGGTGGGAAATGTAGGCCATGGACCTATTGTTGTGAATACAGAGTCAATGTTGAAAGTATCTACCCACTGGTCAAGATAGCTATGTGTTTGTAAATCCATCAAGCTATACACAATATCCCCCTTAACATATCTTTTACCATGTATTTCCTCTTTCTTTTCTTGATTTTCTTCTCCACTGCCTTCATCATCACCATCGTCATCATCATCATCACTATCTTCCTCATCATATTCTTCTTCCTCATCTTCTTCTTCTTCATTTTGTTTTGAAGATGAGCTCTGCTGAACTAACTTTATAGTGGTTTCCTAGAAATCATGCTCATATTGTATTTTTTTCATTCATGGGAAAGAATACAACCAGAACAAAATTTTCACATTAAAAAAATGTTTAAGCATTGAACTTTTTATATGAAAGTTATGTGAAGTTCTCAAGGGTACTTCGAGTATTTTTTGTGTTGGTATGTCTGCTATTTATGTTCCATTCATACCAGTATTTCAGATAGTTATTCACTGCTTGAACAGAAGTGACTGTCAATGACTAAAACACACTCAAGAAACACACCCTCCAATCACAAGAAACATGAATTTTTAAAATCATCCAGTGTTCTAAAATCTCCGACTATGACTGTTGAAATAAGCAGTATGAGTTACTAAGCTGGACATGTTGCCATGGCAATATGATCTTTTAGTTGAAAAAAAGTTCTTCTTACATCTAGCAGTGACCTTCACGACTAAGCCTCATTAAAATGTCCTTTTGTTAGTGGTCAAGGTACATCCTCCACTTAAAAGCCACCTAATTGTTTTTCATTTCCATGCAAAAATTCATTAAAGACAAAATTTCAAACACACAGACAGGCAGGCAAAGAAAGAGAATTTTTTATACTGCATCGGCCTCATTTAGAGGTAGATGAAAGAATTGTAATGGTGTACAAAGTAAATCCTCCACAGGACTAACCTTAATGACATGTAGAGTAACTGTCAGGACGACTGAACTAACCTTAATGACATGTAGAGTAACTGTCAGGACGACTGAACTAACCTTAATGACACCTAGAATAGCTGTTAGGACCTCATCCCCTGGATAAGAATTGTCAGCTTCAAACTTGGACCTCAGTTGTTGGTAAACTGAATTCATTATCTTCTTCACCTGTTAAACAAAATATCTTTATATCTCTCCTTCCTGTCAGTACATCAGAACCAACACATTTCTTCATTTCTCAACTAATACATACACAAACATACATGACTAAGAAAACATTAGTATTCTCAAACTAAACTTTCTATTTTAAAACACTGGTGACGTCTCAATATGAGTGAATTTTTTTCTTGACGGGATGTAATGCATGTAACAAACAAACAAGCAACCATTTTATATTATAGCAGAATTTCATTGAAAGGAAATTTTGGTGCATTAATTTTTCCTAATCCCCAACATTTCCAGTCAACCAAAATTACCCAAACATATGCATTTTTATAAATTTCAAAGTAGTATTTTCCCTCCATGAGTGAATGATCACACTTGTGACGAACTGAATTTCTAAACCCCGGGTGTTCCAAGGAAGATGTCTATTGCCTGCATCAGTAATTATGGTATATAATATTGGATAATGTTCATGCAAGTATATACACATGCTGGGACTGAAACAGAGGCGCGAGCACACAGTCCAGTATCAAGTCACCAGTCACCTCAAAATTAACTCAGAGTTAAAGTCAACAGCAGGTACATGTTATTTCATAAACAGTCTACAGAGTTATTTCACAAGTCGTTCTACAGAGTTATTTCACAAGTTGTACTACAGAGTTATTTCACAAGTCGTACTACACAGTTATTTCACAAGTCGTTCTACACAGTTATTTCACAAGTCGTTCTACACAGTTATTTCACAAGTCGTTCTACACAGTTATTTCACAAGTCGTTCTACACAGTTATTTCACAAGTCGTTCTACACAGTTATTTCACATACTGTAATGTCACTATGCTTCACAGAAAAAAAAGTTAACAAATAAAAACTAAACTTAAATAAAATCAAAGATTGCAAGGCAGAAGGATTGGCAATGATACAAAATCCATTTTATATAAAAGCACTACAACAGAAATGATAAAATGCATTAGTAATCTTGAATTCCTTCGCTACCAGAACGGTTACCTCTATTGTGACATCACCAGCTCCTGCAGTGCTTCCTTCTGAGGAGGCTACTGGTCGGTTGGCTTGCTCTCTCTGAAGAGCTTGGATCCTCCCCTCTGCTGTCTCTTTCTCTGTCTCCAATTCCTCATTCTCGTTCTCTAGTTCTTCAATTCTTTCTTCATACTTCTCCTTCATGGATGTGGCTTGAGATCTCAGATTATCATACTGAATTAGTAACGATTACATTTAGTACAAAACATCAAGACTAATAACATACTGCAGAATCAGCTATTTTTGTGGGTAACAGAATATCGAGTTATTTTCAGAGGGTAAAATTTTTTAGGCATTCAAAAAAAAAATGTTTTAATGGACTTAACTTTCATTGGTAGGAGACTTATCTTAAATTTCTTTAAAGTACATTTTTTCGTGGAGGATTTAAATTTATGTGCATGTCCACATCACAACACCATTCAAGCAACACAAATCAACACCTTTACAGTATTTACGTAATTTATTTCCACCTTTACAGTATTTACTTCACTTAATTACAATATTTAGGCCACTTATTACCATTACTTACACCCTTACAAACAATTTTACATCACTTATTAACAGTTTTGCAGTATTTACGTCACTTATAAACAATTTTAAAGTATTTACGTCACTTTTCAACAATTTTACAATATTTACATCACTTTTCAACAATTTTACAGTATTTACGTCATTATCAACAATTTTACAGTATTTACATCATTATCCACAATTTTATAGTATTTACGTCATTTATCAACAATTTTACAGTATTTGCATCATTTACTAACAATTCTACAGTATTTATATCACTTATATGCCCTACAAACTGTACCTAAGAATGATAATGTTTACAGTGAGTGTTTATCCTATGGTTACCTTGTCTTTCCAGACAGACATTTCCTCGACCTGTTCTTCCAGCTCTCTGTGTTTGGCATCACCACTCATATTATCCTTCTTCATCGTCTCGATCTGTTATTTCAACATTATATTACTGCTGTGTACTTTGTGTGTGTGTGTACACTGTATTTATAATGGCTCAATCTATATTTGGGAAATCATGATTCAAAGGCACTAAAATATTAATCCTGCAGAAATAAGTACACATTAAGTATGATCAATATTGAAAAAAAAAATATCATCCCTATTTTTGATGGTTTGAAAAAAAGAAAGGGCACATTTTAACAAAAGTATGGGAGTTTTCTTAATTTTACCCTGTTTTGTAACACTGCCACTTTTTCCTCCATCTCCTCTTTCTCCTCCTTCAGCGCCTGAAGAGCTCGGTTGTGCTTATCATTAGCAGCACTTAGAAGGCGGTCACATTTCTCTTTCCATTCCTTGGTTAATTCCTCCTCCACTTGTGAAACCTACATGTATCAACATAATGAAATTTCCACATACAAAATGTTTATCAAACAAGAGCAACGCCAACGTGTCATAATACGCCCATAGATTTTGCTCAAGGAAAACATATTTTAGTGGGATTCATATTTTAGTGAAGTTAGCACTGTCCTCTGTGAGCTAATTCATTATTATGCTTGCAGAAATGGATATCAAGATATAAAGAGGGATAGCCTTAGAATGCGCTACTTCATAAATATGCTAACGGTTCGGTTTGTATCTTGCCCACAAGGTTTTCCTAATAAGTGATACTACGACCTTGACCTTTGACCTTGAAAAACAATAGGCACCTTCCTCTCATCATGATGATCAAATATACCAAGTTATAATATCCTGGAGCTTACGGTTCGGTTTGTATTCTGCCCACAAGGTTTTCCTAATAAGTGATACTACAACCTTGACCTTTGACCTTGAAAAACAATAGGCACCTTCCTCTCATCATGGTGATCACATGTAACAAGTTGTAAAGTCCTAGGGCTTATGGTTCAGTCTGTATCCTGCCCACAAGGTCCGGACAGATGGACAGACAGACGGACGACGCCATACCATAATACGTCCTGTCTTCGACAGGCGTATAAAAATCAAAGGCCACAATGGATTGACTCTTCATATTCTAAATCAAGGACTCCACACTTCACATTTCTAACATTCAGTGTAATTATTCAATTCAAGACTTTATTGGCACTTCAGATATAAGTGTCATAAGCCATGTAATATAAAAATACATGTATCTGTGTTACATGATATAAGTGTCGTAAGCCATATAATATAAAAATACATGTATCTGTGTAATACATGATATATGTATTATACTTGTTTCTAAGGTTTAAAGAGTCTCTGATATAGAAACAAAGGACTTTCTTTTTATAGACACAAGATTTAGAGGATTCACTGAAGAAGATACAGGATTATTATATGATATTTTTACATGTTTGTATTTTAAAGGAAAATCAAGTAAAATATGTTTATAATCTTCAACAATGGTTGTGAAAAGGTTAAAAAATCTGTTTTCTTTAGGAATGACTTCACTACAATATTTACCAGTTTCTATATATAAAGGATATGCACTTATACTTATTTTATAAGATAAGAAGACCCAAATATGTTTGTATTTCTAGTTTCAAGTCATCATTGTTGAATAATGTTCCAACAAATGAGAGTTTTCCACATTGAGTGTAATTAATATGTTCTAATTCTTCAAAGGCTTTATTTACAACGAAATCGTGAAGTTTAGAACCGAAGCGTTTATCTGTTGTATATTATTCAGTTAATATTCAACATTTTTTTTTGTAATGGTTTTATAAAACTCTGCCAACTTTTTAAAAAAATTTATTGGCCCTCATTATGTATAAAAGCTCTACATTAGCATTTACATATATTGATAAATATGAAAATGTAATAGATTATGATTGCATAACTAAATTGTTTTGGCCCATTTCATTGATTTTAATTTTCTCTTTTTTCTTTTTTAATGCATCATTAAGGTGAAAACAAAACGGAGAGAAAATTTCCTGTATACAGCAGTTGTATAACTCAAAACATGCCTAAAATAATAGGAACATCGTATCAAATACTGACTGTTAACTGTGTACACTTTCCTACAGCTAAATCTATGAAGTAATATCAATGGAAATATTTTCATATTCATTATACAGTTCTCCCTTGATATATTGCCCCCCCCCCCCCCCCCCCCCCCCCTATAATGCCACCCCCGCTTACTGCCTAAAAATCCCAAAGAACAGATCCCATGTTAACATTCTCGTTATAATGCCAACCCTGCATAATGCCATATGCTACTGATTTTCACAAACAAATGGTCAAATTTTTAGGGTTTACCCTGGATAATAATGCCAATTACCTAACATCCATTGGTAATCATACCTGATAGCAGACCAGTGAAGTGTGACAGTTTGGACAAGGTATGCAAGTGGCCAGGTTAATTACCAATAATTGCAGTATGGAAGTCAAGAGAATGTAAATGTTTATACAGAGTAGAGTCTAAATAACTTTATGGTATTGAATTTCTTTTGATTGCTCAGTAAATTGTCCATAATGGTTAATTCGTTATAATGCCCCCCCCCCCCCTCCCACCTTATTGCCCAAATTCATCTTGAACAAAAGTTGGCAGTATAGCAAGGAAGCACTGTATATAAAAACTACATGAAATTGAATGATTCTTCTAAAATACATTTCATATGTACATGTACATGTATAAAGGGGAAAAAAACTTTAAAATCTAGAAATTTTCTTTTTTCTTATCAGAAAATACAGGTACTGTTTAATGTGGGTTACACTGTAAATAATACTTTGGTCATTTTCTTCACATTTGTGTGACATACAACTGTTCTTTAAAAGTCTAATTAGTCAGAAGAAGTTCCCTCACTGTAACATTAGCAATGTCTTACAATATTATCAGGTGTTAGATTTTATGAATGAGGACAAAATTCATTTGATTATAATTTTCATGAGTTGACTATTAAATATATAATTCACCAAAATACAAATTGTACAGTTTGATGTCTCAATAATCTTACCTGTTCTGCTGCAACCACATCTGTTGAAGATTTCTGTTT